>NC_060251.1:104674779-104977671 GCF_921293095.1 Ischnura elegans
AAAGCTTTGAATATCATTTTGTTGTAATGTATAAAAATCATTATTGTATTCACTGAAATGTTTTAGTTTCCCCTTTCTCAGTCGATCTAATCTTTATTTTTTCGGAGATACGAATGGTGTTGCACTTGTGATAGTTGCTTAGAGGTGTTGTACAAAAAATAGCCGCTTGATATTAACGGCGGTTTTTTGATTTCTTAAAAAATTGAATAGAAAAAAACGTGTATCCAACCGCCTCTTTTCATTGTTGTTCTTTGAAAAACAATGAAAAGAGTTAAAGTTTCATTTAGGAAAGAATTAAACTGTTCCTAATCCACTGAAACGTAAATAACATTAAATAACGCATTGCCAGCCTGCACAATTATGAATGAGAAATTAGTTGACATTTTCTGTGGAATAATTTATTTGCATTCAGAGTTAATTTTGTAACAAGCACTAGCAAATCTTAATTAATAACCGCTCCGGGTTTCGGAAATTAAGTGCCGAAATATCTAATTCTGGTTCATACAAAATGGCACTCAAACGCCGGTTTTTGTAGAAATAAATGGAGAATATTACTAGTTCTTTTTTTAAGCATGCATGTCTAAATCTTCCACCATGTTGCGCTGGAACCGAAGTTCTTCTATGTTTGTGTTTTTGATTGCTTTCAGTGTGGGACTTCTCTTTATCTTTTGCTCAGCTCGTCGTTGAACTGAGTTATCTTTAGCCACCAGATGTTTAGGTTTATGCGGACATCGAGTTTCCCTGCAAATTTCCTCCATTTTCTTGTTTTGTATTCGTACCCGTTGTAGCATTTTGTGCTTCTCATTCCGTCTTTCAAAAAGTGATGTGTTAATCGGAGTTAAATTTCATTCGTGTTGTAAAATAACCACCGTTAACCCGCAGAGGATAATGAATTGGGGCTTCAGTCAATGCGGGCGACGTGGCGGTTTACCAGCTGCTGTTGACATTGCTGTCTAAAAGGATTGCTGGCGACGCGTGCCGTCACTTAAATTTTATTTACGCTCGACTTAAGCCTTAGTTGCAAGTGCTTTCAATTGTTTTACCTTACTTCCCCTTTTCCATTATGGTCTGAAAGTTGTCTTTTTACTCTTGAATGCGTCTGTACTGTGGTTAATATTGGGAGGTTAAGTATATATTTTCCGGTAAATTCTCCTCAGGACAGAAATATAGAATCCTCTCTTCACGTCAATATTATCCTAAAAAAGGTTTCTTTCTGCTCTATTGCGACAGCAAAAATATTTCACTTTCTTCCGAATGATGATGTATTTACAATCAAGGAGAGACTTCTTGATTAGGTTGGTGTATTGATTTTATGTATTAAGATTGGTTTGTGGACTTAATTATTTCTGTGATTTTGTCATCTGTTTATATTGTTCTTATTCCGATAGGGAATTTACGGTAATTTTAGATTTATGCTTTTAATAGTTTAAATTCTCTCCGTCAATATCCATTCGTCATTTACACATTTTCACGATTATGTGTTTTTTTTTGTGGTAGCGTTCGCGATTAAATAATTAGATGAATATAGTTATGTCACCGTACTCATTCCATCATTCATCCAACAGCTAGGATTGTTTGCAATTAAAATATAATTTTATACCAGTCGAAATTGATTGAAGTCTATACCTAAATTATTGCGACTTGATATTTCCTGCCTTTTAGTGGTATTTAATTATTAAGTGGGGATGGATCAGTCATAAGTACAACTCGTAACTAATCATCCTTCCTCTATTGGTAACGAATGCTTTCGAAACCCTTTCGAAAATTATAGCTTTTTTCTGGTGACCGTCTTCATAATATACGCTTATAATTTGAACGAGTGTTATTGCACCTGAAACTGTGTGAATTATTGTTGCGCCCATGCCTTATAAAGCATATCTGTCTAAAATGTTATTGAAAAACCGGAATTCCGGGATAATTCTCTGAGTTGGTGGAACATTGTACCTTTCTATTTGATGCGCATGAGAAATTATGTCTCGAGTTTACCGGCAAGTGTTTGATTTCAACCAGTTTAAAGTTTGACTAGCTTTATCCTTCGAATCCGTCGTGATCTGTCGGCTGGGAGACCTAGGGAGCGCAAGGGCGTTTTCCGGTTATGACATTCCAACGGATTGTGTGGGGATGCTTGGTGTGTCTGGTGCACCGAGTGAGCTTAACATGCTTGTCGCAAAAGCAGGTGAGTTAGTAGTCGTACGAGGCCATGCGTCCCGTCGCAGGGACTGGCGTTGCTCTTACGTTTCCGCAGAAGAGAGATTTTCTATCTTTCCTGTCCAATGGAAAAAAATTGTATTATCTAATAATTTATTTTATTAGAAGCAATGATCAGGGTCTTAAAACACTTCCGTATGATATTTTTGACGCCTTATTCATTTTTAAATTTGAACGAGTTATTATGGTGAAGCTTGTGCCTTAAGTACTAAAGATTTTTCTATAAAAATATTCAAAATAATTTGGTTTCATATTCTTTCTTTGACCTGTAGCTTGATATGTAATAGACTCATTTTTATTTGAAAACAATTAAATTGGGTGAACTAACTAAAGGTAAAAACGAAGTGCTTTTATTAGCGGCAAAGACGCTAAAAATGTATTTTACTGAGGATTGAGTGTCTAGGTTTAGCTGTTTAAAAGTGCTATTTAGGGGATACCGTCGCTTATTACCTGATGAAACTGGAAGAAACTCTTTGAAGAAATACGGATTACGGTTTGATTTCATCGGGCTTGCTGTCGGACTGACGCAGTGGCGGATACAGAAAAAACCGAGGGGAGGGCCAAAATATATTTTGAGCTACCTTATTTTTATCGTAATAAAAAAATAATAAGTCGCATCAGTGACGTCATGGCAAAATTAGCTGTGCCCAATCGGACTTTCCTCAAGTTTTTTTTTTAGAAGTGAAACATTACTCTGTTTGTTTTTTTATAACTAGTTATTATTTACATTTTATTGCAATTTTTATGTTTTAGTTAGGAATGTGTGTATTAGAATTATCTGACAAAAATTGATGAAATTGTTATTTTACTATTACTCTTTTTGATAACCAGTGCAGGAACGGCGTTCGGGCACCATGACTCCACCGAGTCACGTGCAAAGTTTACGAAAGTTTTATTTAAACTGCTTATACACGTACACAAGACAATGCTATCTTATGACATAAAAAAATAAAGTTGTGATTCTGCAATATTTGGCAATCCAGGCTGCCCCATAAAGGGGGGGGGGGGCGCCACCGATATGTATCCGCCATTGGAATGAAGAAGAATTAAATTGAAGGATAACTTTTAATCTGTTACGAACCGACGGCAAAGAGATGCTGGGAGCGCTAAGACGTTTCCGGTCGTGACATTCCAACGGATGCTGTATGGTTGTGTGTAGCCGTGCGAGTTTAGCATGATTGTCGCACACGTGCGTGTGGGCTTGTGGTCATATATCTGCTATCGTCGTACGAACTGTCTCTCAGCGTCGTCCGGCCGTCTCTCTCCTTCCTCGTCATCTCATCCCTGCTCGCAACGGAAATCAATCTCCCAAGCCGCTGGGACGGAGGGTCCCGCCTTCTTCCGCCTCTGATTGAATTCCACCCCTCTCCCATCCTGCCCCCTTTGCTCGCCGTCTCCACCCTCACCGCCCCCGCCAACCCACGCCCATTCGACGGAGAAGGAGAACTATGACCCAGTTGAGAGAGGGATGGAGAGAGAGTTTTCGAATTGCCCTCACCCTTTGCCGCGTTCCGCCGTCCGCCACCAAACTCGGCTTCCTCTTCCGCCGCCCGCGGTCGAATCGCGACGAAAGCGCGCTGCTCGCATGTTTTGATTGAAGTCTCTCTTTTTCAAGATTCATTTTTTCCATCATGATTCTTTATAGTCTGTCCAATCTCGGAAGGCGGGTAAGAGATAATGGCACCGCTCGAGAGCCCAACACTAGCTGCGTACCCGCCTTCCCCAAACCGAAGCCGGGATCTGGTGGACGTCATGCGCTGTAATGAGTCACGAATGTTGCACTTTACTCTGAAAAATTATCACGTAAATGAAGCGTAATTTGTAATTTTTATTACAGTTTTGATTTCCACCTGTGATTTCGTTAAGAAAGGAGTGGGCATTTAACTTTTTTTGCGGCAATTTCTGTCATTGAAAGCAATCGTTTACTCTCTGCAAATTAAGTATAAAATGAATGTGGGAAATTAATTTTTCACTTGGAAATAATGATTTTTATGTTATTTCTCATTGACCTAAGTTATTTTGCATTATTAAAAATAACAAATTTTATAAAATGGACTTCTTCTGTTAAACTTAGTGGTGAGAAGGTAGCTATTATTTCTCAAGCTCCTCCAGGGTGAAGTGAGGACGCGGCAATTGCGTGCAGCTTAGGGAATTCAAAGGTCTAGGGATTATGCTCTCGGTCTAACACCGTATTCATCCTCTCGTGTATATGCTATGTCTCTCAGCTTATGCTTCCGACTTTTCGTTCCAATCTCCACCTCGCTCAATGCCTTAGCCCCCGCCGATTTGCGAGGCATGGAACACATATTCGTTCCTCGGAGGTATTTTTTTTTTGGATTTGACCATCTTCTTGATATGAAAGGAAAGCTGTCGGGCTTGGAAATCTCAGTTATATCTACGAACCGCTGAACTTTCTTCGATGACTTACTGTGTTGTAGTCATCCAGAAGAAATATCTCGACTCAAAAAATGTATTTTCATATTTTAATATTTGTACGTGTTTTTTTAACTCCACGAATTGTAACAGTTTAATCCGTAGGCCTAAGAGAGGAAGCATTTCGGGTATGATGGGACTAACTTTTTAGTGGTAGCCAATATTTTATGTTGTCCATGACAAGTTTTTTTTACTGATAACCAATTGTTACATTATGTTTTATTTAATTATACTCACCGTCTTCTTTCACTGTAAGTCACTACTTGAAAGAAAGGTAGAGTTTGTTGACAAAATTGGCGTTGAATAGGCAAAAAAACATTTTCCGAAATAGTGATCTCATAAGTGAATGGATTAATTAGAATTATTGCGAAGAAACTGGGAAACTGTGAGGAACCTCTTTGGTTTCCCGGACCGAATGTATACTTTCCGTGCATTTTATGCAAAACGAGGGATTTAATTGGAGGTTCACGGTCTTGGAATTTTTGCAACTGTAGAGAAAAGGGGAAAACAGTGACAAATGCCGTGATGGAAGAGATGCATGCCAGATGTATTTGTTCCAGATAACCCATTGTATGTGAAAATATAGGGTGGAATTTCTCCGTGGGTAATTTTGTTTCCTTCCCTCCGTTGGATGAGCTCTTTCGACGTCTTTCTGCCTCTCTCGCTGTTCAGGCGAGATTCGATTTCCAGCCAAAGTTTATTGTGGGGAAGTTTTAAGAGCTACACTTCGTGGACTTCTTTCCAGTTTGAATGTAAGAAATAGTGGGGGCACGGGGGGCTCATAAACTCATTTTAAGTAATTTATATGCACGGAATGTGTGTTGTCGTCAAATTAAGGCTAAGGGAATTGCTGAGCGGAGTAGGGTATCGTAAAAAGACAGCACGAGTTCGTTGCAGTAAAACAAAGGTGAAATGCGTGCGTCAGGAATAGTTTATTTTAAATCCTTCACTTGCAATTATTTTATCCCATAGTCGGGAATAAATCTTTGCCAAGACTTTTGACTGAGAGTAATTGTATATGTGTATGCGTATGTGGCGGACGGTTGGAAAGGATAAGTAAATCGCTCAAATTAGCGCACTCGTTCAAATGTTTCACGCATTGATTCAACGTTATCCTCTTTTTATTTGATCTTCTGTTTTTGCATTACGTATCGTGTTGCTGAGATTATGTTTATCTCTGCCTGGTGTTGCTTGTCATCTATTTCCTGCTGATATATTTTTGGCTAGCTTTGTTAGTAGAATGATTGTGAGAAACTGTAATCTGTTCATTGCTTTGTATTGGGAACTTGGTTAAACTATTTAAAGCTGTTCCATCACGCCACTTCTACCTTTTCTTTCCACTACCAACTAAGAGAGAAAATCCACTACCAACGATGTGACAAAAAATGTTACTACCAACTTACTTTTATATATGTTTCTTGCATGCACACATGATCATTTTTCCCGATAGTTAGCCTTCATTTTCACATTCAAATGGTATAGTTAGTGCGAGAAACTTATGTTTATTTCTTACTGTTTCGGTATCTTTCATCCCTCATTTCATTTTTCCGTCTGAGGAACTCCATTTTTAGGCATTCTTGGTCAATACTTTGAGCACGGTATTCATGGAAATTGGAAAATTAAAATAATTTCGCGAAAAATCCACAGAGGAAAAATCATTCGCCTTGACCGGGATTCGAACCCGGATCCCTCGATTTCCGGCCGAGTGCTTTAGCCAGTTAAGCTAACGAGGCGTCATTCTCCCCTGTGGAAATTTGTGGACTATACCGGCATCTGCCAATAATTTCCTTTTGGGAACTTGTTTGTCTCATATATTTAATGCTGTTCCCTTTAGGTACCACTAGCTGGGTTGGTTATTGACTCAGAATCATTTATCGAACTGACGGCCATCTTGTTAAAAAATTGCATGGAAACTTTAAAATATTGAGTGTGATAGAGGCGAGAATGAGAAACGTGGGAATCCATTGCTGGGAAGTTTATGGATTGCGTCTCCTCGTTTTTGCCCTAATTTTTAAACCTTCGCCCTGTACGTCTACGGCTATAAATTATGATCGTTTTACTGTCCTCTCATGGCATCCATGATATCAGTTACGGTGATCGTCATAAGTCGTGGAGCTTGACTACCGATTATTCCACTCGCGAAAGAAATTTCTCTTTACCCCTTCACACGTTCAATTTGTGTGCATTTATCGTGGAAGAGTCGATCGGAGTCCGTGTTTTGCCGTGCTTTTGTACTCCACCCCATCCGGTATTCGTGGGCCGTTACACATTGAAGGACTCTCCATCCTTCCATGTCAGAGTGACGATGTAATGGCAGTGAGTCATTGGGCCGTGCCACCGCTTTGAGTGACCAAAGGGTCAGCCGCATCGGGTCTGGAGTTTTTTCTTTTCACGAAGTCATCTGACCTTACAAAGAGTGGAGTGGCTGTCGCCATTGACTGATGGCTTGGCAGATCTACGGGGTCAAAGTCCTGCCGCTATTTCGAATTAATTCAGTGTGATCTATCGCAATTGGTGGGTGTTCGGTGTGACTGTTATATCCATTGAATACCTGGAATTATATCCTGTATTTAAAGGAATACGGATTTATTAAGTTTTTACCATACGTTGTAACGTCCTCAGATGATATGGTGAAGGGAATGTGGTCCTGGTTGCGTCGTATATTTTAATCTAGTGTATCTTCTCCTGTGGAAATATAAGCTCATTGGTTAAGTGCTTAGTTTTTAAAATATTTTTTTAAATTTAAAATAATTGAGAAATCATTCTCATTCCTCGGATTTTTTCTAGTAGCTCTAGAAACTTTTTACATTAGAAAAGCAGTGAAATAAAGTATCCAGCAATTTAAGTTTTAAAAATGCTATATATTATACAAAATTAAGTCAAAATAATCGTTTCTTAATTGCTATCATCGGTATTACGTTTATAAGTTTATTTTCATTTGCCTGAAAATGTATGCTAGCAATTGCAATGGGGATAGTAGGATGCGTTGTTAATGGATAATATCGGTTGATGAGTGCAGGTTTGGGCGTTACTACCAGGAACCAGCGAAATCTTAACTGTTAAGGTGAAATATGGTGGCAAATTCGATACTGCTGGATATTGTAGATGGATTAACATAATTTTAATCTGTTAATTATAGAAATTGGTGGAGCATGGAAGTTCATTCAACATGTATACATATTTTTTAAAGGTCTTGACTCTTTTATGTGAGACGGTATTGTTATTCCTTCGAGCACAAAACGTCCGAATGGTACCTACGCATTCCCTTTACCTTCGGAAAAAGATAATCTCAATTCGAGGAAATGAGTTTGAAGGACGGTCTTCTCCCTAGGGTCCAATTTTAGACGACATACAACGACGGCAAACTTTTCGCAACAAATTAAAAGAATACTTTGCGGTCGTAACAAAGATAGAAACTCTTCTCAGCTTGTCGGGGACGGCCAAATGCGAGTTACCCATTGAGGAGAGAAAATCTCCTGAGTATACGCGTGGGTAGAATTTTATAGGAATGAGAACGATCGCTGATTTTAAAGTTTAGTGTGCTCTGGATCCTTAGAGGAATAAGAACGCATCAAATGCCGTGGAATAGCGTAGGGTAAAAAAAACCGGCCGAAGAAGAAATTTTTATTGGGTATTCCAAATGACAAATTATTAAAACTTACATGTACTATTGTCTAGCCAGAGATTCAATAATATTTCATGATTGTTTTTCACAGTTTTTGGTGGCCAAATGTTAATGGTAGGGAGTGAAAATGGCCTTTAAAATACGTGAAAAATATAACTGTTAGTATGGGCTGAATATTACTTCATTTTCAAGGCTGGTCAGCGCCAGGTATTGACATCAGTGCCATCCATTTGGTGATTTGAAGGTAAGCTTTATTTATTTAATTGAATCGATGGAAGTTTCACATAAATGCAATGCTCGGAAGGAAGTAACAGTCTTGTTATCGAAAAAGGACTGGAGAGTTTTTTCTTAATAAATTTATGATTGTTGACCAGTGATGATGGGACGTATTGAAGGTCATCAGTTAAAGAATCGAACATATACTGTGAGCCGCTCCCTTTCGCAAATGAAGTATGAAGATCTTGTATGATGTTTTGCACGATGTGGTGGTAGCTTTGAATATTAGTAAAATTGGACATTGCAATATTTCCACTAAGTTTTATTTTGACCCTACGCGTTTCGTTGTTACAAATAAACACACTTGATAATGTGGGTAAACTTTTCTCGGGATTCCCACCGGGTTAATGTTTTTATATCGGCCAACCTTTCAAGTACCGTCTCGGCACTCATCTTCAGGGCTGAAAAGTTTACCCATATTATTCGCCGGGAAAGCATTAAATCATATTTCACACTTGATAATGTTGTTTGTAACAACGAAACGCGTAGTGTCAAATTAAAATCTCAGTGGAAATATTGCAATGTCCAATTTTACTAATGAAGTATGAAGAGATGTTAGAGTGACTAACTATGATTTAAAAAATTGTATGATTGGAGACCTGAGTGTCTCATGAGCTAAAACTGTGTCAAGCCAGCCTTGGGATTGAGTAATAATTGTTAATGGCGAAGATGGGTATTGAAGGTCATGTATGATTTTACACTTTCCCGGCGAACAGAATATATAAACTTTTCTCGGGTTTCCGCGCGGGTAAGGTATTCGAAGAGCGCCGACGTTTCGGGTTCCGGCTCTTCACATATTCTCAAGGCTACTGAATGAATATTTGAAGTGACCGTTGAAGCTAAGCATCAGGAGGGGCGGGATTGGTTGAGTCCCGATTGTTGTCGCGGAGGACCGTGCACCAGCGTAGGTTATGCATTGAAGGTCATCAGCCGTAAAGTCGAAAATACACGGCAGGTCACTCTACTTCAAAATTACCAAGAAAGTAGAGAGAGTCAGAATTATTACTTATTAATCAAAGTTTCTATGCCCGAAAAATCTATTTTGGTCGTTTTTTCTGGTTTCCGACCCACCTTCCGAAGCAAGCGAGACATCTCACAGTATTGATAAGGTGTGTAGGCTCATCTTCGGATGGGAACCGTGTTGAATTCTGAATGGAAAATTGCGAATGCTCCATCACGGAGGCAGTGGTTATGAGGTGGAGCACATCCGGATCGGAGCTATATTGTGGGCTAGGTGGGAAGGATAAAGAGTTGCCTCGAGAATGTTTCGCAATATCGGGCTCCACTCCCTCCGAGAAGGTAACCTTTCTTCTCAGCCGTGTAATCTTTTTCCATCTCCTATCATCCTATGAGCTAAGATTGGTAGGAATAGCTGCCTTTTGCGAACCTGATCCACTCCTGATGTCAGGGAGGCTCTACGTCGAAAATCATTGCTGAATTATGTCGGGGGAAGTCTTTGGAGTGCCGAAATAGGACAGGTTCCTGTACTAATCCGGGGTTTAGGAGCTTAGAACGCATCATGTCACGCACAATGGAGAAACGCGTGTCGGAAAATTGTTTGGATAAGATTGGAAGGATATTTTCACACATTGTGTTAGTGATGAATTCGTCATGGATATTAATTCTTTTCCCCTGAAGTCCCGTTTTCGTTCATCGATACCTCGTGTAGTTCTTCCATTTCATTTTAATTAAATTCAGAGATGATGGCAGAGATTGTAAATATTTTTAATATATTGTGATTTCATGATCCAATAAGAAAAAAAACGACGGGAACTAGAACCTTGAAATTCAATGTCGAAAAGATTTAAAATCTACTTAGATTGTGACAGGATTTGGTAATTAAAGCGTTTAAGGATCAAAATTATTATTATGTGGTCATCAATAATGATAGCATATGCAGTAGCGCTTCTTTTTATTTATTTCCACCCACAGCCACTTGCCATCATACAAGGCTACTCAAAGATTATTGGCTGAGAATGAGTTCTGTAGGTTTTGACGAGGGTTTTCTCTTCGTTTTGTCCTCTACCTCACTTATTCGTTATTCTTAGTTATTTTATGGCTCGGCCATTTACAGCATTATTCACTCGGTTTGACTAGATTGTGGTGACACTTCTTATCTTTAGACTTTCCTCCTAACTAATACGTAGCGTAAATACATACGTTTACAAAAGGTAGCGAATTTTCTTGAAGAAAAAAAAAACAATGGACTCAGGGCCTCGAAAGTTCTTAGGAATGAAATCAAAACATTTGGTCGAGGTTGTATCATCGCAAGCATTAGGAAGCACTGGGAAGCGTTTATACCTGCAGCGTTGGGCAGCTGACGTTAGGGTCCTGGGTTTTAATCCCGAGTAAAGTCTTCGGATACTCTCAAACGAAAAACCTCGATGTGCGAGGTGGCCTAGGAAAAAGAAGCTTTGCGAGTGATCCGCATTAAATAATGGTTGAGTACGGTCTCAGGCTGACTCCGAAGCCAGATTTATCTTCATCATCTCACCCGCCCTTGAATGGTGCAAATGACCTTAGCCGTCGGTCGTCTCCTCAAAATGTCGATAAAATACCCCAGTACCAATTACTTAAGTTCAGACCGGACTATGTACCTTTATCACCGCTCCCTCCGTCCAGCTATTTCCCTTGAAGCCCTGGCATCCATATCGAGGATGAAATATGGTGCAAGAGCAGGCGACAGACAGGGGTGCAGCGCGGGAAAAGGGATGGGCTCTTTGTGATTGGCGCATTCGATTATGAGGTTTGCGTGCCGCGTTTCCGTCATCCCGTGTTTCCACGTAGTTCATGCCTTGCCCTGACTTTGCTTTTGACGCCTTTCGTTTGCGGAGACGAGTTTTAAGATTCGATCCATAAACTTACAAATTTATGGGCCTCTTTCTCTTTGGCTCAAAAAGGTTTACCCGCTCGCCCTAAGGGTCCGGGCCAAATAGCACAGAGGAGGCATTATATAATCCTCTTTCCTCATGAGTTTACTGAGCAAGACCTTGGAAAAAGAGTTTCGGAGGGTGACGCTTCATTGGCGGATCCGAGCGCGAAGTCTTTCTGTGATGAAAATCAGATAAATGCCGAGTTTGACATCTCCTGTTCAGGGTTGGCAGTATCTCATTAACCATGTCATCTTCATTCCTTTTTGTTTTCAAACGGTTTTTCAAACAAGGTTGAGATTAGGTGCATACCAATGAATGTTCAGATCAGGTATTCACCGAACAAGACTCAAATTAGGTGTTCTCTAAATAATGTGCAGACTAGGTATTCTCTATTCCCAAAATGATATACATATATCGTGGGAAATCGAATAGATAATGTGACTTTTTTAATGCAAACTATTATCTCATTCACCGTCTCATCTTCATGATTTTGTTGTTGAAGCGTCTTCTAGAAAATCCGGTTTGATATCTACAATGCGTCACATGTTTTCAAACTATGATTAGAAATATGGTAAATACTGTGTTTATTCTCCGATTTTATAGTACCTAATTTTAGTATTATTCCGTACTGTTTGTGAAATGAAATCTTTTCGCACGGGATCAACGATCAATGACTGTTATGACGATAAGCTTATACCTAAATTCGAAAATGTACTTCCAATAATTTTGCGTTTTAAAGTGCTTCCATAAAAATTTGTATTTTAAATGTTATGTTTAGGAAGTTAACCAATCGGAGGCTATTTAACGTGGGCATCCGTAGAATTTTACAACGATATCGGAAATCGTTAATGCCTCTTTTCATTTGAGCCGTATGCTTTGTTTTTCTCGCTGAAGTTTTTCCTATTTCACCTGTCAAATCGGAATGCATCATTGCAAGTAAATAATTCATTGTTTTACCAATGTCTTTTTAGCGTTTACGCGACAGGTCATATGTAGTTTCTTTTAAAAACGTAATTGTGAGCATAGGCAACCCTCTTTTCTTGAAAGTGGCACGGGTGGCGTTATGTTGTGTGGTGTTGCCTAACAACAGGGGAACATGCTGTTATTCCGACGACATCACTATAGGTAATCTATCGTTATGCTCTGTCTCCTAACTTCACTAACATTCATGGTAACTGAATTTCGCTTCTTGAGAGTTTAATTTGCGTAATTTTATCGCGTTTGTGGCAGGCGAAAATTCTAGCCACATAACGTGCGTGTATTCTTTTTTACCTCACGGCATTTTTCTGTTACATAGTGATGTCACATGGTTTTGGACACCTGTTTCCTGTAGCTCAACTGCCATGCGTTGAGAAACAGAGTATGAGGGTAGATCTACATGGAGAGGTTTACGTATACCCATGGCATGTCTCCTTGGCCATACTGAATTTACTTCTTCAGGTCCGAATAAGGCTCGTAACTCTTCATTTTATCAATTAGTCCTGTCCTTTTCCTCCCATTTACTTGCCTACCCAACACCCATTTTAAGGCAGTTTTTAACATCACATCGCCTATCTATATACAAGGGTACCTTAAAAAAAGAATATGACGGCCCCTTTTATAATTGAAAATTTCAAACATGTTTGATAAGGCTGTTGCAGTAAGTTTTAGGAAAGCATTTCACTTATCAAAAACGGAAAGCGTGGTGCGCATGTAAGATTTTATTCGTTTTCGCCAAGATAAAAGGATGATGTGTGTTGAACAGCAAGTCTTCATTTTCTGAATTTAAATCTGGCGGAGTATGAAATGTTCATTCAAGACTTATTCTAATTTTCTCGTCAAAAGTTTTTGAAATTTTCATCAGTTAAAGGCGACATTGTCAGTAATTTTCTTGTTTTTAATAAAACGTGTGTTTTCTTTATAACAAATGATATTTTGAAAGTTTTGATATTATTTTAGACTATTTAGTTATTATTTTATTTTTTACTTATTGGTTTTTATTGTTATCCCAACAAAATAATTACAGGAAAAACACAATTGATAGAAAGTACATAAACATGCAAAATGATGCAAAAATAAAATCCCAGTTTTTTAGAATATAACACATCAAATTTAGTCGTCATAGTTGATTAACGATATTAGAGCCTTACAATACTCATTTCTTTGTTGAAACAAATTAAGTCATTACAATATTTATTATATGTCTTACACGTTCTACGTAAAGGTGAATTTTTTGCATAATCATGTTTCGCAAAATTTAAGTAAAACAAAGATTTGGGCCCAAAGTTAACATTTGAAGCATAAAAATTGAAACTCGCCAAACAAAACTGGCATTCACAAATATTTATAAGGTCAAATAAATACATGACATCTTTAACATGCCTTCACTTTTCTAAACTTTGACAGTAAACTGGTTCAAAAAGCTATGTTAAAATGGAGAAACGGCGAATCAGGAAGTGTTAAAAATTGAGTTGTAAGAATTTTCCCGAAAAGACAATCAGACTAACAAACAAGATAGCAAGTACACATAATGAAACGCGGTAAAATGCGTGTGAATCTAGGGTAGTTATTTTAAAATTTCCTTTTATGTATTCCCTTCCTGTTTAGGACTTTTCCCCTCGAAATCAACCACGCGCACTGATCTTGCGGTAGGCGATGGATGGAGGAATAGCGGTCGAGATATCATCCATTCAAGGGCACACTATTAAGTTAAGAGGTAACGGATAGCCTCTTATTCCTCTTTCCTCCCAACTGCCTCGGGATGGGACGCGGAAATTGAAATGGCAAATAAAGTATAAGCGTTCGCACTCTTGGGTCCCGACCTTCTTCATTGAGCCTCAATGCATTCTGATGGGATGAAGGAATTGGTTGGAGGGGCTCTTTCCTCTTCAGACTGAGAGCGTCTGGTGCTATTTTAACCCCCGAATGCTAACATTTTATTTGTCATACACTCTGCGGTTCTTGCTACCTGTGCGTAAATGTTCATATCTCGCATTAAAAAATATTTCATTCCAAATCTCTTTTTGGGAATATAACTTTATCGCGAGTCTCAAGCAATGTTTGGTACAAATTTGCCTGGAGTAATTTACTTCATTATGAACCAGACCAATTATTAAAGTTTTTCATTTAGGTTTCCTTGCCAAATTTAGCTATTATACCTCTAAATAAAAAATAATTTTCCATGTTACTTCTTATTTCAACAGAAATATGAGATTTTCTCAGATAATGGCTATCTTGTGTCGAGTCACGCCAATTTATGTTGTGAAACTGCAGACTTCATTTGTGAGTCTTCAACTCCGTAGTTACACCCAGCTACGTCGAGTAAAGTTGTTGTGAATAAGCATTTATTGCTATCGGAAAATCAATGTAATCATGTTTGAATTTAATTTTTTCGTTAGTTAAGTGGTTTCCCGCCGAAAGAAAATCTTGTGGGAGACGCCGTTAATGATGTGACTTAGTGTGGTCATATCCACACTAATGTCTCGATCCGTATCTTGAATACCTTGATAAAAAGGAAATTTTCCAAGGGACAAACGTCATTATTTTGCGTAGAAAATTTAATAATGTAGAATAGATATTTTCCATAGAATATACTCCTGAACTAACTAAATATCGGGTATTTTCTTTTGGTTTTACGCTAATTGTGGGTAATATCTAGGAAATTATGGTCCCGATATCTCTAATGAGTTTTTTTCTTTCTCTTGACATCATTATATTAGGGGTTAGGTGGAAGAGGGGACTTTCCAGTCTCAACCTCGCCCGAATAAAGGCATTTTATTATTATTATTATTATATTAATGTTGATTCATTATCTTGGAGTGTAGGTTTTCTCTAAACGAATAGGTAACCCTTTTTCTCTATCTAGTTCTGTGAATCCCCCTCATGACTGGTACGAAATGACTTTCATCGCCGAGCATGTTTAGTTATTCTTACTCTTCTGGAATAAAAATACATACTCACGAGTGTATGTGAAAAACTAAATGTGGGTGCAAGCTATGAGTGCATTGTGCCTTTTGTTTCCGTTAGGAAGAAAATTGAGTTGAATTACCTCTAATTGTTTATGGCAAGGGAAGGGAAAATAGGAGTGCATGATAAAAAAAAAGATTCTACGCAGACTTAAGGTTTTTCCATTTTTATCGTATTTAAATTTCTTCCTCAAAAAGGGTTAAGGTAGCCTTACCCCTACCACTCTCAATCCTCGCATATTCTGGAGAGAAACACTTAAGTTTTAAAATTTAAAGATTTGTTTTTGATTGGAATCCTTAGGTAGTTTTATTCCCCCACCGCTTTCGAGCGACTTTCTTCATGTTACTAAGTCATCCGTGGGTCTCAGCTTGAGCGATCGATTTGCGGTTGGGCGAGGAATCTTTCATCTCGGATCGTTTAATTTATTGGGGCAATCACACGACACCGTGTCTCCCATTATGGATCATCATAACGGCCGCGTCGAACCACGCCCTACCCCACCCTCCCCTAAAAATCCTTCTTCCACCCCCACCCCATCTCCCCCTTTGCATCCATCACTCCCCCCTCTCCCTCTCAGGGGTTAAGTCACCCCAACTCCCTTCACCCCCTCCCTCTCTTCCACTTCCGGTAGTGGTCTCCCTCCCTCCCCTTCCTAGGAGAACATCGATCTCGGTCCTGAGTCTTCCCATACCTCTCTCTCTCTCTCTCTCTCTCTCTCCCTCTCTCCTTAGCCCACCTCGCCGTCCCTATACATATATTCATTTCGGGGGGCCGGTCGGCGGGCAGGCAGGGGGATGGATACTTTCGCATTAGTTGGAGAGGTCGAGGGTTGGTGCAACGCTAGTTGATGGGACTCTCCCTCTTTCTTCCTTCTCTTCAAGACGAGTTCGCTGCATCCGTTTCATGCTTATGACGCATGACTTGGCGTGTCTTTGAAACGGTTGGAAAAATTTTCGTTCCTTCATCGACATACGAGGTACGTTCGGAAAGTGAGTTCTGTTTTGAAATAAAATAAATAACAAGTAGAGGTGAAATCAATTGATTCAGCTTTTACTTTGTGACAATCCATGTTGAAATGAAAAAACACAACCCTGGTAAGTTTTCACTGGAAAATTATTTATCGGTACAAAGCGTTTCGACGCTGAGGCGTCATTCTCAGGTACACTGTTTATTATTGAGACAATCCAATAAATACCCAAATTCTGGCAGGGGGAGGGAGAAGGGTTATAGAGAGGGGGGAATTCGGGGTGGAGTAGGAGGGAATGGATGGGTGAGGGAATGGTTGGGTTGCGTGACTAAGCATAGGTTAGGAGAGGCGGGTAAGGTTCCTTGGCCGGGGGAAAGGGTCGTTTTGGAGCGGAGTAAATTGCAAAGGTTAAGTGCAGTGGTAATGAGAGGTGAGTTTCTCAGGAAGACGATGTCATTAAGGACATGTCCCAAACTCAAATTTCTTTTAATCTCCAACTCTTCTAGGACGTCCATCTTCCTCCCCTTCTTGACTTGATGTAAAATGTCCGGTATGAAGTCACTATGATGTCCTCTTCCCTCAGTTTACACTATTTTAGTGTAAGAGTAGTAGAGATGTGTGCTAGTACCAATAAATAATTTTCGAGTGAAAAGTTACCAGGGTTGTTTTTTTTCATCTCAACAAGTAGAGATATTTCTAAAAAAAAATGTATAGCTCACATCTCTACCACTGTTACAGTATTTTTCGACGTAGATCACGTGATTTTCCATTGTCATAGCGCGGCAAAACGTTTTGTAGACCCTCTTCGTAGAATATTGCCGCCAGTGTAGTCATCCATGAGGTAACATGTTCTCTCATCTCTTCGTCGCAGTAGTGCCGCTCATCGCCAAGAAAAGACTTCCGATGGAGAAAAAAGTTGATTTCGCTTGGAGCGAGGTCGGGGCTGTACGGAGGATGGTCGAAAACATCGACAAACAGCGAAAAAGAGCTGAAAGAACATTGCCTGAGTTGAACATTGCATGAAGAATGTTACCTCATGGATGACTTCTATGGCGGCAGCATACTACGAAGATGGTATACAAAAACATGAGGCACGCTATGACAAATACCTGGAAAGTCACAGGATCTACGTCAAACATAGCGTGAAGGCCTGGTTACACGGTACATTAACACGTACAAGTCAATGTACGTTTGCGTGAATGATTTTGGTGGACCGGAATGGAACATGTACGAATGCGTGAACCAAGTTAGAACAGGTTTTATTTTCTGTGCATGCATTCGCATAAGTTGGGTGGTTACCCGGTGCATTTTGGCGTTCATTCTCGCCTTCATACATTTAGACATTAACCCGTACATGTTAATGTTTCGTGTAACCAGGCCTTAACAGTAGTAGAGGTGTGTGCAATTAATTTCTTTGAAGTATCTGTTCTTGTTTCTTTCCGAATGTACCTCGTGATACTCCACAAGCTACCTTTTTAAGAGTGTGGCGCAAGGTGGAAGGACACCAGCTATTTATTTCACTACTATAAGAGAATAAAAAAATAGGTGCACGTTGCAAGTGATTTAGCACTCTGATTTCAACAAAGAATTTATTTAGGTTCTTCATTAATCGGGGGTAAAATGAATTCCCATAAATATCCATTCGGTAGGATTCTTTCGCTTATTTTATCGTTTCCGCCGGACTTGGAAATATAGTGCGGCTCGAAGGTGATAGATCTGCTTAATGTTGCAGAATTTTTTTATTGCACGTGTTAAACTTTTCACGCGTGTTTTAAATTGTGTTATCCCAGGGTAAGATACAAATCTGCGAAATATTTTAAAGATTTTCAATTAATTTATAACATGAAGAATGCTCGAGTGTTAATTTTAAATAAGAATCTTTTTTATTTTAAGATATTAAACATAACCATTGTTTTAAATGGTCCTTCAAAAAATTAAGGACTTAATGATGACAAATATTTAAAGAACCAGATACTTTAAATATTATTTTGTGGACTTCACGAATGTGATATGTTTGGAAATTGCTGGAAGTAAGTAGGTATTTTTTGATTCCTGGTCTTGAACGAAGATCCCCAAAATTGGCTTCGATTATTTAAAACGATGCGTGGGGCCTGGGAGGTGGGTGAAGGTGTACTTTTGCATTAGTCTGAGGGGTCGAAGCTTGTTGCAACGCTAGCTCGTAGGCCTCTCTTTCTCTCCAAGAAGAGTTCGTTTTATCCGTGTTATGTTCTTTATTAAGGCACCCGACACCTTGGAAACTGAATGTAAGAATACGTTACAAATTATATCATTTCACTCCCAAAAAATATTTTCACTCCATTTTTTTTATTTTAGCCAAATAAAAATGATTTGTCCCCACTAATAAGTTGTTCATGGTAAGGTGTTCATTCTAAATTTGTTATGTTGAAAATTAAATTATTAAGTTAGTGCCAGTGCCAATTTATGGGCCTCTATTATTCTCCCCGAAAAAGTCCCAATGCATACGTGTATTACTTTTGACCGGCGACTGAGGGTGATATGAAAAATTTCGTTCGTGTAGGCAGCTGGACCGCCTTTTATTGTACTCATTTTTACTTTTTTATAACTTCGCGACTGTGTTTAAGTTTGTATTGTGCTAGGATGAGGAATTAAAAAATAATAATTTCAATGACTAGTAATTCAAATAAATCTTCATTAAAATTTTAGCTCGTAGTATTGTGGAGTGTGGGAAATCGCTATGGTGTTTGAACCAATCCGCATAGGTTTCGGAGGGCGATGGCTGGCGCATCCGTGCTGATGGGACTCTTTTCCCCGCAACTTAGTGATGTAATTATGACACCCGGCTCGGTGTATTTCGGAACCCCTTGGAAAAGTTTCTGCCGTTAAAGGCACGCCTAGAAGGTCCTGAGTGGCGGGAAACATCAGAAGCTCGAGTATTGTAGAGTTTGCAGCATCAAGGTTTACTTAGGGGAATGGTTTCTGAAGAAGAGATGCGGGTACCTTCCACGCACTATTTATCCGACCGCGGTTTCTACATAAAAAGTCAGTCACCACCGACAGAGAAATAATGGTTGGAACGTATAGACTAAAACTTCTCTACTAAAAATTATTGAATTGGTTTATCAGGGTTTATGACTACGTGCTGTCTATAGATTTCCTGTTCGGTGAAGGTTTGGAAGTCAATTTATCTTTTGCGTATAAGTTTTAAGATTTCTGAATATTTCTAGGATCTAGTTGTATTTAAGAGCGAAATCCATAAAATTCTAGGGCCGATCACATTTCCGAGATGCTCCTTACGATACGGATAATGAAGATGAATTACCATATATCCTTGAATACATGATATTCAGATATGATTTGAGCTTTCGCTCGTCCCCTTTTGTTGAAGCACTTATAATCCTACTCTTTTTAGAATCTCGGTCATAATGGAAAAATGAAATTTCGAACGGTGTTTGCTCAGGCGTTCATCTCGAGAATGGATTAATAACGAGATGGCTATTAAAAAGCTTAGGCGCCCCAAGAAACTCAGATATTCTCGTTCTCTCATCCGTATTAATACCAGTTCTTTTAGGATGTAAGCGGATATGATTCTTTGTGCCGCACCTTAAAAATTCCAAATTGTGCAGTATAACAAAGAAAAAATGGCTTATATTTTCAATCGTCTCATCCTATCTCTCATAATGTGTAAATGATATTATGATACCCTTAGCCATGGTGACTATCACTAGAGTAGCCAGAAAACACCTCTAGTGGGATTAAAAAAAAAGAGATTTCTTCAGTTATTATCATTTTATCTGAAAAGGAAGCTTATTTAAAGCAGGCATTATAAAGCAGGTATCATATTGGTATTATAAATGGAAAATGTGTAAATAATTTAAAGAGTACTTTTAATTGATGACGTTCTATTTTTTGATCTGTCAGTTACTTTTCACTTTTCCTTTGGAGATTAGTCCAAATCAACCAAAGTTAAAGAAGGAATGGTTTTCATAATATGCTTTACCAGGAACCACATATTCTCCTGATCCTTCCTCATTTTCGCAAGATGTCGATCGAAACCCTCAAGAAGGGGGTGTTTATCACCTTACACTGTGACCGTAAGTGTGACAACTTCTACAAACCTAATGGCGTTTTCCGTAGGTTTGCTTCACGAAATCCTCGTGGGTGATTGCTGCCAATAGTATTGATAATTCCCTATATGATACCCAGCGATGATGAGTTTGAGCCTTACGGTCTGAATGGCTGAAATTAGCCACGAAATAATAAATTCCCGCCGACTCTATATTTTTTTCTCTGGAGGCTAAGGGACTCTAATCTAGCCATCTCTAAAATACTTGTTCAATGTTATTCATTGTTGTTCTATATTTTCAGAAGTGTATTTATTGCTTATGAATTATCATACTCCCTTTGTCAGTGAGGAATTTAAATTCATAATGATAAGGATTAATGAAGGTCACATGGTACTTCGACGGAATTTTTATTCTTCCCTGCATACGTGGTGTGGACTCGACCCTAGTGTTGTGGCCATCGAGATGGGCGTTAAATATTGCAATTCCTTAGTGCGTAATTCGATATCAGTATTTCTATCATTTGTTTTTTTCGTTTAGTACTGTATTTAATTTCCTTAATTTCCATTTTTTTATATTCCCATGTTTGTTCCGGGAAGTAGATGACATATTTAATCCATAAAGTAGAGATTATTGATTTTAAAATAAAAAATTGTGAATGTAGGCGCAGTATGTTTTCCCGAAATTGTAATTTGAAATTCTTCAATGCATCTTCTCTTCACAGTGGAAATTTACGCTTTAGTAATCATGTCTAGGTGAAAGGTACTACCCTTTAACTCTTAAGGTGAGCAAGGTGCGACCTAATGACATTTTGACGCTGAACTATGAACACTTACACCAGCGATGATGTGATTTAATAGCCTTCTTTACTTAAAGTTGCATTAGTTCTATAATGATTGTTTATGAAATAGGTTCGTCATTTAGCTACGGGTGCCGAGGGCGATGTATCACCGATTTTGTGTTACGCCCCGACGTCAAATTCGAAAACTTTTGGCGCTACCCGTGTATGCATGCGAATGGAATTGGTGAGAATGCACTTGGGTCTTAACTGCCATGCCTAAGACACTTCGTCTTATCTTCCTCGCCGTACCTCGCCCTCTACTTTGAGTTCCCCAGGCCCTTAATTCAATTCGTCCTCCTGTGGCAGGAACTTGAGAAATGCATTCGCAGTATTAAAATGGAGCAATCAATGAGGAGTACTAAAGTGGGGGGGAGTCTCCCTTTTCCCCCGAGGTGTCCTCGCTATCGCCTTCCGCTCTCCCTATCAAGTTGCGTGGGGCTGTCCTTTGCCGCCTCATCGGAGTAGGCACCCACCCGGAGCTCCCTGCCTCGGAATAATTCATGCCTAGATCGCTTGCACCCCGGCCGCCTTTCTCTCTTTCGCTTGTGTTAGAAGTTTAGCGTCGTCTGCTGCCGTAGGAAAAATCTTGGGTGTGGGTTTTATGAAGTTAGCCAATTTAATCATTTATGAATGCACTTATAAATTTCATTCAACTTGTTTTTCCGACCAAGGCACGTCAGCTTTAAGCTTTTTCATGAATTTCTGCATGGCTGAAACTCGCTTCATTTTTTCTCCTGATGAAAGAAATATTTTTTTTTAAAGTCCAAGCCTCTGATATTTCAGCTTAGGCAAGTTTAATAAAGGAACAACGTCCTCATTAAGCTGTGACGATATTATAAAGGACTTCACTGCATTGTCAAGTGTTTATTTGGAGAGATTTTTTCATAGTTAAGAGGACGCATCGCTCCCATTCGATTGGTCTTTTTCTGCACCGAACCACTACATGAAGACTAATATTTTTATATCTACAGTGTAGTATTACATTTTTGTAGTGTTTGATCTAATTATGTTTGTTTTAAAGTTGATAATTTCACCTCAGTATATTGTGAAATGTCAAATTTTTAAATTTGAAATGGATGAAAATATTGAGAAAAAAAAGATGTACTTCATGTACCGTGAAAATTTAAGGGTGATTACACAAGTTCATAGGTTGCTTAAAAGGATAAAATTCGATTGAACGAGAGGGTTTGATGCGTGCTTAGGTTTAATTTATTTTTGTGGTCTAACTAAACCATGGAAAACCGTACGGTTCGTCTCATTCGCGTTATGTAGCATAAAAATGTGGTCTGAGGGCCGTGAATGCGTCATCCTAACCTGAATTTAAACGCTGCAGCGGACTCTATTCCATGCTGAAACTCATTTACGTCATGTAGCGTAAATATTCCCCAAGTACCGCTTTCGTGAATGCACGCCCGTGATTTCCAAGCTTTTATAATCCGTATATCGTTTAACTCTTCCTAATATCCTTTCGAATAGCTCAGTGAACCGAACTCGCATCGTTATTGACCTATTGCAAGATTACGCTGGCTTTCGAGAACGTACGTATTGATGTGTTGATGTTCGTATCACGGCTTGAGGATTGGATCAGCCCTCATTATTGCACCTCATGGGTGCTGGCTGGCTTTGAAGGTGCTATTTCGCTTCCCAGGTCTGCCGTCCATAGCCGCTTTCCTCCATTCACTTGTTTTTGCGTCGTTACCGGACGTGGAGGAGTTAGGGGACTGGACCCCAGTGTGCCAGAGCGAATGTAGTAATTGGAGACTGGAACAGTGTTTCTGATGTTTATCGTGTTTTGGAGGACCACCTTGTCCCGGCGATCCTTAATGCGTTAGCCACAGGGGCACATGTCGCGGATACTTCACGCCATCTAGTGGACTGCTCGGCAATGATGAGCAAGTACGGTCAAATGTGTGACGGTGCTGGAAATGGGGTGCCTTCGTACTTCCGCGCCTCTGTCAGCGTGGGAGTTAATCGGAAAAGGTGATGAAGACACTTTCCCGTTTTCACGCTCATCGCATTTGTTGCGCAGTGACGTGAAAATAACTTTGGTGTTTTATCGGATTTGCTCTCCCGCCATTGGCTGTGTTTATAAGCAATCAATTCAGGCTCAAGTGGAAGTTGGAGATGGTCTTAATGAAGATAATTTGTTTTAACTCTATTGTGCTAGTATTTGGGCCCGATGATGACCAGAATGTTGGTGTAAATATGAAGTGTGCATGATTATAAAAGGGAATAGAGAATATATTTAATTTAAAATAATTTTATTATACATTTATTGTGTATATGATGGTTTCTTCTGACTCTGGCTGTGTTATTTGTAGCGATGTCTTTTGTTATTTATTTTTACTTTTTTTCGCCGATTCCTTAAAGTTTTGGACTATCACATAATCAATAATCGTTGTTTCTGTTCTGATTGTCGTGATTATACGATTTTATCTGATTTTCTCTGTCAACCATCAATTTAGGGGTGATTACATGCAATATTTTTTCAATTAAATGTTTTATCGTTGTGAAAATTCGTAGTTGCAGTATTTTTATACTTTAATATTTTCCAAAAATAAATTCTACTGTCGAGATAATGCTCGCAGATGGTTATTATCAATAGCTGGAAGTGATTTAATTGTTGTCCTTAAATCGTTGCTTAATGTATATAATCTAATTCATTATTTCGATGACTGCATAAATATTTTCTTTCTTTCTAGGTAAGTGTCGCAACTAGACGCATTATTACACGTAAGGAGTATACAGCTGTTCATCTGTGAGTTACGATTCTTTAATTTTCCTTTTGACGCACGAAGTACTTTTGTTCATTGCTCCTTTGACTACTGTACCAGTGCATGTGGTAGGATAGTCGATTTTATTTTATTAATTGCCTCTGGTTTTCTGTACATATATAATTGAATGTTTTTTATGTCATTTGTGTAGTAATCTATCATTGGCAATTCAGTCCATATGTCTTTTTACAATAGTGTCTCGTGCTACGAAATTTCATTCACTCTGTCAATCGTATTTATTTCCACGGTTACAAATTGGAGCTATCAAGGGAATAATAAATAAGGGAGGCATTTAAATGATTAACACTTGACTGAGCTTATGAAAATACTTTTCCGAGTTAATGGACCGAAAATGATTCGCTCAATGGTCAAGCTTAGGGCTTAATTAAATTCTTGAGAGTTTCCTCAAGAAGTTTTAGGGTTCAATAGTGAATTATACAAGAGTATGGATAAAGACTTGGATAGCGTTCCTGGGTGATCAAAGAGCTGGAAAATCATGATTTCTCGCCAGAGATTCTGTTACAGGTCAGCAGGGGTCAATCATTTTTGAACTTTAGGTTTGAATTATGGATTTGTACATCTTCGAAGATTCGTATCCCTTTCTTGAGCACTATCGCGAATAATAATTATATGCTCACCGGAAAGAAAAAGTCATAGTTTCGCATAGTTTATCGGATGAGATGTTCAAGTTTGAATTGAAATAGGTTTGAAGCCCTTCCCTTCCGAAATCATTTTGCCCGAGCACAAAGGCAGCGAGACATTATAAGAGTTGGGAGTCTTGGGAGTCTTGATTCCATCTTGTACACAAAGCCGCTCCTTCCACCCGCTGAGGATATTTCCAAGTCAACAAGTCCCGCGTCTCAAGGTTAGGGTGGAGATGGGATGAGGTGGAGAAAGGGAAAACTTTGCTCAAGAGTTCCCTTTTCTTTACATCACCCCCTTGGGGACTCGATCCATTTTCTTACCGGCACACTCTTAGCTAAACTACTTATCAGCCTTGCTCTCGATACCGATATTCGCCGGCAGCAGCTCTGAATACCATCTAGGGTGCAATTTTTCTGCCGACATATTTTGATTTATGCTCTACTTAGCTAATCATTATCTAATATATTCAATTATTTAAGGTTTTGCGTTTAAGTTTGTTTGTAATGCTCTCATTTGCGTTTTACGTCAACGAAAATAATATCGTCTTGTTTGTTCACTTATTCAAAATTGTTCCCTTGTAGCAGATTCGATATTTAAACTACGCAGTATATACGGTGAAAATGTTTCCGAGTTCGTTTGGCCGTGGTGGTTAAGCGAGTTTATTTGTGTTGCCTTGCATTCAGCAATCATATCGCTTTCTTTTATGTCCTTATGGCTTGCTGTCTTTCTCAATATCATACGTATTTATGTGGGGGCTAGAAATGTGGAGGTAGGATTTTTGAGTAGATATGTTCTCTTTTAAGCCCCCTGGCTCCTGAATTTTTTATCCCTAAGTTTTCCAAGTAGTTTTGGATATTATTTTCAGGTCGTTCATATATTTTGAATTTTGCTTGGTTCTCCCTGTGTGGTATGCATCAAAACAAGGCGGTACATATACATTTTTGACTGGTCGAAATAGAGAATATCATTTTCTGTGATATTTGGACGGTTGCATAAGTTGGCATCAAAGATGCAGTAGTGATAGTGTACAAAATAGTCGTTTTTCTTCTTTTTTTG
Organism: Ischnura elegans; assembly: GCF_921293095.1. NCBI lineage: Eukaryota > Metazoa > Arthropoda > Insecta > Odonata > Coenagrionidae > Ischnura > Ischnura elegans. The sequence goes on from NC_060251.1 coordinate 104,700,466, forward strand.
TTGATTTACCCGTATCTTACTTTTGTTAAGTTATGGGAACTTTCTTATTGTGCAGCTTTGAGTTCTTTTCTGTTACTTCTTCCTCCACTAAGTTCTATGATGGTATTCGGCATATTGTGCTATTTCCTGCGGGGAAGGCAATCAAGCCGATTCCACTACGATGCTTGCTTTCCTCTCGCCACCTTTTTTCCCCGAAACGGGTCACGGAATATTGCTTCCTCTCCCAAATCTCAGGTCGTTGAAGGAGGTTTAATTGCTAGGCCAGAATTCAATAAAATGAGGCATAAACCGATTCTTTTCAATTTGTAAGCTTTTACCGGTGGATTTATTTCTTTCTTTATAAGGTTTAATGTAGACTCAAGGGAATACCTGAAGACCACATTGATTACATACATTATAAACGTACATTATATATAAATTGCGCGTAAATACGTACTCATCCTCATACGTGCAATAGGCAGTCAATTGATCAGATACTGATTTACGTTATTTGGGTGATTTTATCAGATTTTGTAATGGAATTGCTTCACGTATACAATGATCTATCAATCCGGAGATGGATATTTCTCTGAGATTATACTTTTAATTTTGAGTTTTTCTAGGAAGGCTATCACAGTACCGTTCCCACGCCACCTAAAGCAAATTTACTTTAGGCGTTGGGCGTTCCCATAATTATCTTTTATTTTGTTTGAGAGTTTAGCATTTCTCAGAAAAAAACTCTAGCTTTTAAACTTTGGGGGTAAATTTCTTAAGTTTAGATTGAGGTAAGGATGCTAAGGGTATCGGGTGGGAGGAATTTAACTGCAGACTTCATGGATATGACGGAGGTAAATTGGCTTTTTGTCTAGCGGAAGGAGAAAATTCAATTCAGGAAAGGATGATGAGTAAAATTTTCCAAGAAAAATTTACTTAACCCGTTTAATACTCACGGCCACTGTAAAAATATGTGGTGTAAAGCTTTCGCTGCCAGTTTTATCGTGAAAATCAAATTTTATTGCGGTGTGGTGCCAGAGTTTCCCCACTTGTCTTAACCCTAATAAGATATACCTAAGTGTAACAAAAACGTTCGATTTGCTTAAAAAGAAATCAAAGTTAGAAAGGTAGAAAATATGCAGTCATATTGCTTATCATTTAATATTTTGGAATAGACAGCCGTTGTCACAACAGAAGCATTAAATCAACTGTATCAGGAGACACGATTGTCTGATGAAAATGATCACGTAAGGGCTGGTGAAGGGGATAAAGAGGAGAGGTAGGCTTAGGATGAGATACATATACCAGGTGATGACAGATGTTAAGCGGAATAACTACGTTGATATTGAAAGATAAGTTGATGGGAGAATCGATTGGTTATCTGCGTCATACCAATCTCCGTAATGATGGCTGTTGATGATATGTTTTTTGAGTGTTCAATTATGTAACTTGACGACAATTTGAGAAACACGAATCTTTCGTTGAATTTGTTTCGTTTCGATGAATTTTTCATTTCCAGTCGAATAAGCCAATGAGTTAATATCCCTGGGAGATAAATAACTGAGTGAGGCGAGATATAGTACAATGACATCCTGTTTTAATTGGAGAAAAAAAGCAATCGTTCCACTAATTTATTTAATAATGCTCGACGCGTTTCGACCGTAAGTTCACTTTCAAGTACATTTTCAAGTTTTTTTGTGCTTGAAAATGGCCTGACGGTTGAAACGCGCCGTTCAATATTAAATAAGTTTGTGGACAAATTGCCATGTCTCTTTTTCATTATATCCCAGGAAAATAGTGACATTTTCTATGCCCCACGGTGAAACTACCTCTGTACGATCTCATTTTTTTAGTGACGCTCTCTGCTCTTTCCTCCCCTTATATCGATCTTTCCGGTTGGAATCATCTCCTCATCACATAGTCCACCATATCGGTCAATGGCGAAGATCGTTTCTGAGGGCAGAGGAGTTGAGTGAAGGTTTTAATCAGGAGGTAATGGGTGAGGGAATACCATCTTTAATGCCTCCCTTTCCTTTCCCTCTGGCCCTTAAACGATTTCACCCTCCCGTGCGCCTGTCGCGTGTCCTTGACCTCAGCACGAGGGCCTCCCTCCCTCCACGTCCACTTCTTCCACCTCGAATGTCTCGTCGGAGGGCGACCCTGTTTCATCAGCGGAGCTGCCACGCGGGACACGCCGCCGGGAGGTCAAGGGTTGAAGTGTGTCCGGAAGTTAAAGCGGGAAAGGAAGGCATACAGCCCCGAGGAATCAGCTCCTGAATGCTTGGTTGCTTGCTCTCCCTTAGGACTTGAGAAAGGGATTCACTTTACGCGACTGCCCAAAAAAAGGTTTTCATTCATGCTACGGCAATCCTAAGATTGCTGTACTGCAGCCCTCCATTTCAAACTTTCCGATGGTAATCCCTAGTGGACTACGCATATAGAGGTGGCTACAGTCCTTTCCGTAGAGGCTTGGTTTAAGTTGCCTCTCGAAGTGAAAGTTGATCAGTTTCCAGTAATTTTCGCAGCGGTTCATTTATTTTCAATATTTGCAGCAGATTATTTGATTGCTTTTTAATTTGATAGACCACAAATTGTGCGAAAATTATACAGAGAAAAAAATCATTCGGAATTCGAACTCGAATCCCCCGATTTCCGATCGAGTGCTTTAGCCAATTAATCTACCGAGGCATCTTTCCTCTCTGTGGAAATTTGTGGGGTATACCGGACAAGACACATTATCTTGAATATACGTATAAATGTCAGTTAATAGCCCTAAATTTAGCTTATTTTCCATTCAAATTCCGATCGCTCTGGCGTCGGCGATACGAAAGACGACTTTGCGATCCATTCAAATTTGCGGTTGGTGGCAAAACATTTACAGGCCGACTGAGGAATCATCTATTGCAATATTTGTGGCTTGTTCCTTGATGTTCTTCTTCCTCGTGTTTTAATATATCAGCCCCAAGTACGTATTTCAGGATTTTTCTTAAGGGAATTTCGTTGAATTTTTCCTTCAGTTTCATTCCTCTCGTGATTAATGTCTCATGGAATGGCCTGTACATTACCATGATGGGTATTTAATATTTTCAATACCTATGTTTTTACTGCATATGCCATATTTCTTGAATCCTGTAATTCAATACACTTTCTTACATGTTGTAACATTGAATGTTGCTTACATTGCCTATTACCTACTCTTAAGAGAATATCGCTGGTTAGGTGCTAATTATGCGCTTCGAACGTTCGCGGTGAGGGTAGTTGAGGCCATTTTCTGAGTTATCCTATTGTCTTAAATTAAGTGGAGTTTTTGAGTAAGAACATGAATTGCTGCAGCCTCGAAATTTGCGAAGCTTGAAATCTCAACTTTGAAGAATCTCACTTTTTAGACTGGCATTTTTGAGTTTTCGAGGTGCTGACGTCACAATTACGTCATTGTCGTACCTCGTCCTCAAGTTTGGCGAAGGTAAAGAGAGTTGCGCAATTCGGAAGTGGGATACGTCGTTTGTTTTCCACATGCACGTTCACGAGACGACGGCGCGAGGATCTCTTCGGTACGAGAGTGCATACTTCTTGCAGATCCCGGATGTTCACTCGACAACCATGCGCTAGGGGGCGTTTCCTTGGCTCCGTCGACAGCACTTGGCCCCTGAGGTAGCGACGATATGCTTTCGAAGGGGGCCTCTGGGCTGAGCTCAGCCATTCAACAGGTTAACGGGGTTGAATGCAAGAGAGAGAGAGAGGGAAGAGTTGGAACTCGTAACGTTGAGAATATGAATCCCTTTTTAGCGCATTTTCTCGTAAAGGGGAAATAAAGGCGCTATTGTATTCGGTTTGTCTGTACATATCTATCCATGCTTTCACGTCAAGTAAGCGAACACCATGCAATGTAACATGATTTCGATGGCGGTTCTAGGTTTGCTATGGAATGCCATTTCCAAAAAACATAGTTGATACCCAGGTCTCGAATCCATGACCCTAGACTTAGGCTTTGTTTGATTAGACATTATGAATTTTTTGCGGTTTTCTCGAATTTTGCGAAATAACTTCCATAATTTTAATTGTGGTGTTAGATATAAGTTTACAGAAGAGGTCTCGAGTCTTATCCACTGTTCTAATAAAGTCGAGAGACTAACCTTAGTCAAAAAACTGATCTATACTAGAGAAAATGCGCTGCATGTCATTCACTGCTGTGAGCACTGATCTATTTGTTTTTGGCGGAGAAAAACCATTTTCCCTCGGCTGCGTCACACCCCGAACGCTCCACTATTTTTTCCACTGCTTATCTATAGGGGCTCAGTCCTGTTTATCGTCCGCATAGTATTGATCTTTAGGAATCGTGTTCGGTGCAGATAAGCGCTGGATGTTAGCATTGCAACACTTTTAGATCATTGTATTATTAATTTAATGTCCCCCGATGTATTTGTGGAGTCAGGTTGGCTTTTCAGCCACATTTTGTCTTGCCATTGTGTGGGTGAAGTTCGGTTTCGTCACGTTTCTACGTGAAACTGGAACGTGATATTCTCGCTTCAGTATTTTGTGTTTGCGGAGTTTTTTTTTCGTTTTTATTTCACCGTGAGATCTCCGGTTTTGGAATTAGCCATATCGTAGTCTGTTTTAGGTTTATTGTTTTAGCAATGACTCTGATATTCATGAATAACATTGCCGAATCATATTTACGTCTCTTAAAAGGAACCAGATTAAGCCACATTTTGATGTCTTGCCATAGTGAGGGTGAAGTTCAGTTTCGTCACGTTTCTTCATGAAACTGGAACATAACGGTGATTGTCTCGCTTCTGTACTTTGAGTCTGTGGAGATTTTTTTCTTTTCAACGTGAGATCTCTGGATTTGTCCTTAGCCCTATCGCAGTCTGTTGTAGATATATGTTTTTGACTTTAATGTTCATTAATGGCATTGCCGAATAATATTTATGTCTCATAAAAGGAACCAGATTTCCTACGAATTGCGTCTGTTATTTTTTTAGTTTTTTTGCTAGCGAGGAATGTGAGAATGAAGATAAAAGTAGGGGGGAAAAACCTGAGCAAGTAGAGCAATTCAACTATTTGGGCAGCACATTAGAGGAAAACGGACACAGTGGCAAGGACATCAGGAAGCGAATTGTACCAGCAAAGGAGGCGTTCATGAACAGGAAAAGATTCTGAGAGGATCGCTATGTAAGAGTTTAAAGAAAAAGATTAGTGAATAGTTTGATTTCGAGTGTAGCTCTCTACGGTGCGGAAACGTGGAAACTGAGGAAAGAAGACGAGAGAAGATTGTAGGCATTCGAGATGTGGGTATGGAGAAGAATGGAGAAGGTGAAATGGACGGAGAGGAAAAGGAACGACGAAGTGCTCGAAATGGTTGGTGAGGAAAGGCAGCTTTTAGATGAGATACAGAGGAGACAGACGGTATGGATGGGAGGAGTACTTAACGGGGAGGGGATGTTGAAAATGGTATTAGAGGGTAGAGTGTTAGGGAAACGAGGGAGAGGAAGGAAAAGAATAGGATTTTTAGATAGAATGATAGGGAGTAGGCCTTACAGTGAATTGAAGGAGGCAGTGCTGGAAGGAAAGGGAGGCTCCCAGATCACTTCTTTAGTACTCCATGGAAATCTACCTTAATCGGTAGGATACTGTAATAATGATTAAAAATTTTCTTCCGTCATTATATGGGTGTTCTCCGAAAGCTTCGTTCCTATCGAGGCACATACAAAATAACGAGCATCATCGTATTATTTTGTGTGTGCGTTGCGCTTTTCTGTGCTTCCTTTTTTACTCCTACTCCTGGTTGTCATCCTCCTACACTCCAGAGATCATTTCTTCGATGACCTTTCACCTGCTTCCTGTCAAATCTAATGAAAATGCCCCTTTCAAAATTTCTCCATCCAGTAGGTTCAATCTTTTTACTCCACTAATTTCGTTTGCGGCGTTGAATAATGCGTCAAATTTTATCCGTGTTCCCACGCGCGGGCCCACGCTCCTGCTTCTGAATGGGAAAGGGTTGTTGATAGCTGACTCTTATTAAAACGGCGAAATTGATTACTCAGGTATCGTATTCCTTTTTTGCAATTTTGGAAATGATTGGTAAAAAATTCCGGAGACCTGCATCTCGATGCGATGCATGGCTTAGTGTTATAAATGTAGAATAGGCATCGGCCCCTTTTCTGAATTTTAATTCCCTCTTTTTAAAAATTCTCTAATACGGAGACAGCATCTTTTCATATTTCCATTCACTGACGATAGTATTTACTATAATGTTATTCAGTTAATTTATTTACACCGGCTAATATGTTTAAGTACAAAGCTAATCAATGGATGCTGGGAAATAGGTCGTTCAAAGTGTTTATAAATTCTTCTTTCTCAATTGTAAGGTTTTGTGGCCACGCTTTCCGATTTTATCAGCCGTAATTCTTTTTCTTATTTTTACCATAAATATGAAAAAATTCCACTATAAGAAATACCAATTATTTCGAAGTATATGTATCTGGTTTAATCTCAGGATTTGGTATAATTTTCATTTTACAGTCGATTTTGTTGGGATTTTTCTCTGAGAAATATTACCATGAGCATCAGCGTGGCTTTTCTTACCTGAATATTTCCTTTCGTCATTGTTGTTTAGAGGATATCCGCCTCTTTCTCAACCATTCTTCCTTCGAACAAAAATCGATCGATTTTTTCGGTCTCGAGAACAAGGTGCTTCCCGCCCTTCCTTTGTCTTGCCCTTGGTTTCCTCCCTGTCTCCATTCATCGCTGGCTTTTCGACGCCCACGCCGATGAGGCTGAAGTGCATTCTGATGTTGCTCCCGAGTCAAAGGGTTCAACCTTCTCCCTCCTGTTGCCTCAAGAGTATTACCAAGGTTTTCGGCCTGTGCTACAGAATTCCGGTTGCCATCAAGAGGGGCGCTCGTGCTCAGTGTACGTTTTCAATCACTCGTTGCGTTTGTGGAGACTTGTATTATCCTTTTAAGCATTGAGTAATTTGTGAAGTAAAAAGCTCGATTATTCATGGAATTATCTGTGAACTAACCAGCGGTGTACCTTGACGGAATCACCCGTTAGTCTTACTATAAGTTAGGAAATTTAAGATTGTGAAAAGAATAAAGTTGGTATTAGGGAGGTCAGGGGTCGAATCCAGGTATTGGAGTAATATTCGCAGGAAGTTGTAAGCCCTAGAATGAACATTGAAATATGGTGTCGATTTGTTTTAGGCCTCCATTATTAATGCAATGCACTCAGATGTGCAGGTAATCTTATTAGTCCCTCAATGTGTGCAAGCAAATAATGATCTGTAATCAGCTCATAGTTCTATTATGGTATTGCGGCATGGTTTGTTTAAGAAATTATTCCTTTTTAATTCGTTAAAATATTCTTCCATGTATATATTTTTATATGTGAATAATTGGTTTATTTAAGTATACTTATTTACGGTAAAATGGGAGACTTACCCGCCATCAACGACCGATCCGAGATAGTCATGTGCTTAATATCTCTGAAAAAAAAAACTCGACGATAGCTGAAATCATGATCTGGTGAGTTCAACGAGGTAAATACATGACCCGGTAAACAACATTTATTTACAAAAGACATATTTACTTAGAGCAACAATTGCAGCCAGCATTAAAAATTGGGATCCCAACTTCCATGTGAACATACTTAAGCTGATTGATTTTATATAGTAAAGGCCTAGTTATGGTCAATCACCATCAAATCTACGGTCTCTTTTTAGGAGAGCGTTCCGCCTTGAAGTAGAAGCGTAGCGGAGAGTCTCTTATTCCGAGTATAATGCGGAGTAATGCTCTTCAATCGCGTGGATTGCGCGCATACTTGCCCGCCGCAGCATTACGAGCACTAGGGTCTTTCTTTGCTCCAAGTTCTCCTTCAGTGAAGGGGTTGTGTTGGCCGCCGTATGCCTCTCCTGTTTCATTTTTTTATTCCAACTTTCCTTCGCTCTTTTCGAAATCATTTGGGTATTCCCGGCTGAATGCCTCGGCTCTCCCCTCCCCCCACTCCTCTTTACTTCTCTTAAGATTTCCTTTTCATTTATCCCAGTTTCATTCAAATTCTTTCCGACGTTTTGCTTCTTTTTCCTCGGGACCTCTTCGTGGTAAATACTTCCTGGCTGCTAGTGGTGATTCTAATGGGAGTAGGGCCTTTAAATTGGATGTGAAAAAGTGGAAGCTGTATTTTCGATAGCAGCTCCGTATAGTTTCTGAAAGTAAGCTCTTCATCCTGCTCTATCCTCTGGCTTCGATGTGGGCCCGCTAATGGTCTTGGCATTTTGCGCAGTAAATATTTTTAGGCGTGGACTAAAATATGTAAGTGATTTTACTCCGTCCGTATCGCTTGCGTATTATTTGAACTCATTTGGAAATGGCTAATTTAGAGTATCCATATCTTTAGTAAATGCCCTGCAAATTCTGATAGTAATACAAATGTCAAGACGAAGTAAATTTTCACCTTAAGCGAGGTCTTCTAAAAGTAAGCAAAGGTTAAGAGAAATTCAATATTTTAAAACGCTGAAATGTTCTAAAATCTCTGAAATATGATATTTTGCGTTTGCTTGATGTATACAACTCATTTATCTTATTTAAAATAGGACAATGTGGAGATGCTATATTGTGATATTTACTATAGGAATTTCATACTTAACTGCCCTGAAAGCTCGAAGTTCTTAGGAAGAAGAGCCTCATTTATGTGATTTTACAAGATAGCCAATGTAGAGTATTTTTTGCGTAGTGTATGTAAATTTGACTTCATGGCTGCTGCTGATAGGTGATAAATAACGCAAAAGGCTTATTTAATTGTAAAATCTGGTTTTTTGAAAAATATTTTTGCCATTTATTTCTCCTGAACTCCAAGAGATGATTTTTTTATCATCCTGTTATCACAGGTTTCAGCCTTCTTTGCGTCGTAACGAAACGGAATTATAATGCTACGAGCGTGCTGCGCCCGCTCCCAGCGGGCTTCCCTCGCTATTTTCAATGCAGGTCCACAGAGGGATAGGCGCGTTTCTAATTTTAAAATGTAGAAAAAAAGGCAGGGTCTTATGTACAAATTTAATTGGAATGTTATGTACAAATTGAGGTCAGAGGACCTCTTTAAACACAACATTGGAAGTAATTACACTATCCTCTGTTAAACGCACATGATGACTCATACTTACGTATCAACAGTAGACTTGAATGTGGAATCAGCCGCATTTTGATAAAATTTATTTAAAGAATGCGAAATATTGTTGCAAATGAGCAAATGTATCAGTTTGCGCGCCGCTAACGTCAGTAATATTTACCGTTTTTTTTTTAATTATTTAAAAACCAATTTTAGGAAACAATAGCAATATTTAGGAAGTAAGATATGCCGTCGCATGTTCTCTGATAAATTCTGTGCATTTTGGTACCTCATTTGTAGAGTTTGGTTGCGTATAAGTTGAGAAAAAGGTATCTGTACAGTAGAAATAATATAGAAGATAAAACCCCATCAGCTAATTTGAAACTACTCCATAAGCGTATTTATCGAAGATTTTCAGACAGAAAATCTCCTCCAAGTCTCAGACCGGTTGTTTTTTTTTATCAGGCTTTCCCAGATTCCTTGTTTGTGAGCCCAAATGCGTTTGGCTGTGCCCTGGAGAGGCGAGGGAACAAAGTTAACGTTGCTTTCGTCATTCTTCCCTCCTCCCCCGTGGATATTTATTCGACCGTACTCTCTGCTCTCCCTCTTCTCCGTTGTAGTTGCCGTGGGAAACGCCGTCAACGCTCCGTCAACACTCTGAAAACATTGGCTGAATAATTGAAGAATACCGACGGAGAGTTTTCGTGACGCTCGCGATGCGCGTGGCTTCTCTGGAAATTAATATGCGTCGTTCATAAAATACAACGTCACATTTTTTATAGCCGCCCCCTTCTATATGCTTGGTTAAGATTTACATCTCGTGATACTCCTACAATGAGTTCTTTGCATATCGTCAAATATTCAGTCAGGATTGTTAAATCATAACCGTCGTGTTCTGGTGTATGCAAACGGTTCCATGTTAACAATTGCCATTTACTTTTGATTTTAAATCAAATAATTATCCCGTTTTCACCCATCCAGCATAAATCTTCATGTTAATCTTCCGTAATCGACAGAATAATTGATTATATTAATGATCTGGTGATGCAGTCCTTAAATTATATTATTATACTTTTATTAACCAAGTTATGAGGGTAAAATATTCACTTTCATGCAAACCATTTTCAACCAGGTATATTCTAGTTTGGTTTCTTTCATGAAACCTTGCAAACAGTATGACCATGGTTTTGCTCTAATTATCGTGGGATGTAATACTTGCCTGTCAAATTTCATGGGCACTACTATGGTGAATATTATATTTGTTGCATTTTTTTCTCTTTGCATTTTTATGCATTCATAAAACTTGAACTTTTCATGGTGGCTCTCTTCGTTTCGATTAAGAAGCGAGAAGTGCGTTGACCTTTATCACTTGGTAACTTGTTGCATGCGTCGCAGTCTCAGCAGGATAAAGCCTAGGTTGATTTCTTTTTATTTTATTCTCTCCTTTCAAGCTGAAATCATTGCCATCCCGAATTGTTCAGAGATAGATATTCAGGTCGAATGGATGGATTTTTATATGATTGATTATAAATATAAAACTCCTAAAATAAATAAATTGATAAAAAGATTATTGTATAAAATTAAGCTGATTTGTTATTTTTAAATATGCTGTTGGAATGATCATGAAATCTCTCTGATAAAAAATCTGAACCCTCGGAAATCCACATCAACCTACAAATGGTAAATAGAAAAAAAATTCACAATGGTTCACTGTAGACCCTTAGTCTAGGGTACCTCTTTACCTTTTGTATGCAGATCACCCTTCTGTTAGGAATAACCTTAAGTTTCTAGAGATAATTTGATTTTTTACTATAGCGATGAGAGGAGCTTCGATTGGAATCGAAATATTTTATTTGTTAGCACCTCCATTGGATTTTTATCGCTGTGTAGGTCCTCTATTAAACTGAATGCTCTTGTCATAACAAAGGTTGATATGAAATATTTAAATTTGGTTTGTTAATAAACATAAGGATGGGTAAGCTATTCCCTCGCCTATCAGAAGCAACCTTCTGTTTGAGCTGACCACAAGCATAGAGTAAGTATATACACTTATTCTATGCCACAAGTCACTGAAGGTGCAAATATGGTGGGTTACGAACGGGATCGATGAAATTGAATTGAAAAAAAATAACAGATTTTTTTAATGGACGCATCCATTAAATTAATATCGCGGTGTGTATCCTTTATTAGGTTGAAAGCTTTTTTCGGAGCGGAAGTCAGCAAGAAAAATTTAATTTTGGGTCACCTGATACCATTAGACGGAGTGAGATCCACCTTAGCCTTTCTAAATAAACTCGACGATTGAAGTCACCTTAAGTTACTGAAGGTAGCGTAAAATTACGAATGGAGCGATGAGGACGGGACCTATTTAAAACTGAAATACCTGCGAGATTTTTTTTATGAACTTCACCATTAAATTATTATCGCGGTGTATGTCCATTATCAGCTTGAAAGCTTTTTTTCAGAGCGGAAGTTGACGTGACAAATTGAATTTTGTGTCACCCTACACCAGTAGAGGGAATGAGCTCTACCTTCGCCTATACAAATTAACCTACCGGTTGAATTCACCTTTAGTTTGGGAGCCACTATAGACTAGGAAGTTGCATGCTAGGCTTAAATTGCTCGAGCAATTAAGAATGAATATCTTAAAGAGCGATACGGAGAACATAGTATGAGAACCCCACTACATTTCCAGATATTAAGAGCGATGTTTTGCCGAACGGATACGTATGGGAATTGGTTTTTCCCCCGCACTATCACCGACTTTAATAAGTGTTAGGAGTAATGTCGTTAGAACATTTACTTTTTACGTGTAAATAGCTGGTATTCTAACACCCCCGCCACACGCCTTTTGAGGTGGCTTGCGGTGTAATATGTAGATGTAGATGAAGTTACTAAAGGTTGCGTAATGTCCGAATGGAGCGATGAGGACGGTATATATTTGTATTGAAATACCCCCGAGATTTTCTTTATTTGTGCCACCATTAAATTACTATCGACATTTATATGCTTTATTGGGTTGAAAGCTTTTGTCGTATTGGGAGTTTTTAAAAAATATTCATTGCGGTTCCGAAGAAAAAATTGTGTTTGCGCGCCTCATTTCCGTTTCGATCCGAAGGTGGGGAAGGGCGCTGGCTGCGTTTAGATTCCGTTCCCCCCTCTCCCCACTTGCCTGCCCTTTCCCCCTAACCCCCCCCTACTTTCCTCCCCCTTCGTCGGCGTAGACGGCGAGATTGTTGTGGGGCCAGTCGGCTGTCAGGGGCGCTCAGCGTCGAGGTCGCCTCACGGCCCCTGTAGAGTCCGTTCGCTTATCGAAACAACCGCGAGTGTGCTATATATCCTATCGGGAAGCGTTGCCTCCGCTTTTTCACCGGTCCATCGCTGGTCAGCAGTCCCTACTACTGACCTTTCCCTCGGCTCACCCTCCTTTCCCGTAGACAACGTGCCGGGCACGTGGACCGACCACGCTTCTTCCGTGACCGGCATCCGGACGACCGCCTACTGTGTTGCCGGCAACTTGGGCCAAGATGATGGACTGGGGGATAAGAAGTGCGTATAAACTTGTTCCCTCCCTCATTTGTGTGGTGTCTTCCCTGAGCGCATCGTCCAAAGAACTGCGTAGAAAAAGTGATTTTTTCGCAGTCACGCGCACAGGTGCAAATTTATATGCACCAAGGGTGAAATTCTCCACGAAAAAATCATTCGACTTAGCCGGGATTCGAATCGGGATCTCCTGATTGCCAGTCAAAACTTTTTGTGGAATTAAGACGTCAACACCTTGCTTGGTTTGAGATTCGCCTTGGGTGAAGATGGGTTGGTGGTGTAACTGGTAGCGGATCCAGGATAGGGACAACGGGGGGCTAAGTATGGGGTAAACTCCCAGAAGTATTGCGGGTCCGAATAAAAATTACCATAATAATAAAACGTTATTGTACTTTTCCACACGATTTAATTAATACGACCGGTTTCGTCGCAGAGGCGACATCATCAGGTATAGAAACCGTTATAATAACAGTTATTTTGTTCTTGTTTATCTAGTTGCTATTACGTACAATAACGTTTTATTACTAAGAAAGGATTTTCACAAAGTAAAGCCAGAAAAAATCGAAAAATTACCATTCTATCTAGTGTAAATTGGATTCCCGGGGAGGGGACCTATAGATCCGCCACTGACTGGTTTCGAATCCCTGCTAAGCCAAGTAATTTTTTCATGGCGAAGTTCATACTTGGTGTATATAATTAAGCTAATTGGCCTACAGAAGCACAGGAAGACTTTAGCTTTTTTAAAAAGACGTTTCGACCAATATCTACCTTACTTCAGGTTATTTTTTTGTTTACCCTCGGCATTTTACGTAATCGGTTTGTGGCTACACAGACCTTACTTTATTTGGAATTACACCAGGCTTAACGTTTAGGAAGGTTACGGTTAGTCAAGCTACAGTCCCTGACGTTTTGAACTCTGACGATGTTTCTATTTTTTGGGTTTCGCCGCGCGGATTTTCTTTGTGACGACAGTTTCTCCGGTATTCCAACCGGCGTCTTCAGGTCGACCTGAAGACGCCGGTTGGAATACCGGAGAAACTGTCGTCATAAAGAAAATCCACGCGGTGAAACCCAGAAAAATGGAGACATCATCTAGACAACGCCGCGGAAAGCTACGCATCAACTCTGACGATGTTTCGCCTAAAGGCGATCAGCATGTAAGGTTATTTTAATGGTCGTTTGCTGACCTTTGAGAAACCTGACTCTCTGGATGAACAAACTTTTCTTGGGTTTCCGCGCGGGTAAGATATCCTAAGAGCGCTAAAAAATCATAAACAATGGACTGTTAGGAGTTTCATTTTATCTGCTTTCCCGATGTATATATTTTTTTATTGATTAGATTTTTCAATGGCGGAAATTGCGAATTTAATCTTTCAACACGTTACAGAGTGCTGTTACCATAAATTCATTTTATTTTGACCAATGTGTGCTTGAGAACTTCGGCCTACGAGCACCCGGACGTTTCGGACTCGTCTAGAATCGCTCGTAACGACAGCGTAATTTAAATTCATGAGCTCCCTTGGCGTTTCAGGTTTTTATTTCGTTTTATGTACATATATTTTTGAATTTTTTGCGGCGTATTATTACTTCGTCGCTAATAACGCTCTACTGTTGTTTACTTTCTATGCCAGCGTTTATGGCTTTGGCGACCGAGGGACTTATGTTTTGGTCCTCGATACGGTGACGCCTTCAGAACGTTATTGCACGTTAAAATTCATGACTGTTATGACGCTGTTGAGCTACAGTTGAATTTTACCCACGAATGCGAGAATAAATTAGGCAACTGTAATTTTCGGGTGGATCTCAATCTTGTGGGCATTAGTGAAGGCAAAAATACCTCGGTTGATTCTTATTTAGCCAAAATCACGTTTCCTTGCAATAATTAGTTTCTTTCAACTCAAGTTTTTTTTAACTTCCTCGCCAAGTAGATTTACAGCTATTTCGTCCATTCTTATGCCCTTATAAGTTGAAACTTGTTCTCTCTCTATTTAAGTGATTCGTTATGATGGGGATAGAGAACAGATTGAAAAGGTTTTTCTATCGGGGGAACCGTTATATAAATCGATGCAACCCACACCGATAATCATTCTCAGTTGGCATTGATGTTTGTCATAAAGACCTGAGAAAATTATTTTGAGTGTTCATCAAAATATAAGGATCAATTGGTTATTTATAGCAGTTTCCGGCAACATATTTTGAACGCATTAATTACTCCATATTACATTATATTTTCTCGCAAAAGAAATTCCCGAGTCTTCTGTTGGAGCATGAATACATTCAAATTATGTTGAAAAATCCGTGCTAAGAAATGTTCCTATTTTGGCTTGTACAAACTTTTGAAGCTGTGATACATTACTTTTCTTATTATTCTTTGGCTTTTTCCCCCAAATTGGATTTTCCCAATAAATTCCTACATATACGTTACATTTCACTTATTAAAGTATGATGGTGACACTCCAAAAATATAGGTATTTAAATTCGCATTAGTACATTTTGAACGAGGTTGAATGATAAGGAAACTAAAGAATAAAAATAACAGATCGGCTGTTAATACGAAAAATGGAAAACAGATTTTTTCATATCTTCAGCACACTACCAAAATGTTCTTTTTAACCAGTTAACTTGTGTTTATAACAGATAATAGAATGGGAGTTCCGATATCAGTTAACATAAATTCAGTTTTTTCATTAAAACCCACAGAAGATGTAAATGTCTACGTACTTTCAAAAAGTGCCATGAAAGTTTGATGACCCTCGCTGTGGTCATATTTGTATTTATTTACATATTTCTCTCGGCCAGTCGAAAAGAAACCAGTGTCCGAAGGCATTCCGTATTCGTAGTTCGTAAGCGCTCCTCTCTTATTACGGATCCGACCCTTTCCCGCCAGGATTGCGTGACTTGACATTCAGTCTCATCGAAAGTTTGATTCGATTACGGACGCTTCCTTTTACGATGAGAGCTTTCAGAAGTCGTTCGTGGTCCGTTTCTTTTATTTGAAGCTGTAGGAGTAAGCGTATCTACTCCGCCTTAGGTCAGCGCCGAGTTGATATTTTCTGGCATTGTTACCTTTGCCCTTTTCCCATAGCTCAGAAGCCGTTGCGAGGCTACGCTCCTTAACTGTCCTCTTGGCAAGAGCTTGCAATAAATGCAAGGCTTTTGGTCAACTTCTCCTTTGCTCCTGCTTGCTCAACTCTCATTTTTGTCATTTCTTACCCTAGTACATTCTCATCATATTCCTCTTTGTCCTCAGAAAACAACTCATTAGTACTCCTTTATTATAAGTACAACTCCTTTGTGAACATACATGCAAATTTATCACTTATAACAATGCAATATTTTTTCAATTTATTTAGGCTTCAAATAAAAATATGTGTGCCCTAAAAAAGTCGCAAGAAACGCTCATTATTGCTACACAAAATGCCTCTTCCTTGGACGTAATAATTCACGTAGTCTTTGAAATTTTTATTGATGTCTCGTGAGTAATGAGGCCGTAGCGTTCCCTCTTTTGTTTTCTTTTCTATTTCCGATTTCCCTGTAAAATTCAATGGTCTTTATTGGAGGAATAATTTATACCTTTGCTGTCATCATCATTGTAAAGGCAAGCATCTCTATCGAATATTTAATGCGACGATAGTCATTCGTCTTTCTCTCACGGTTTTTGTTTTTCGTCCATTTCCCATTGTTCAGGGGGACAGTTGAGTCATTTCCGCATTTCAAGCCAACGTGACAATATAGATGGAGGGTGGTATATCGGCTGAAAATGTCATGGAGTCTATTTTCGTACGTTGAAGCTGTATAGATTTATCAACCCCGACTCATGTTGCTTTAATGGAACCGTTAATACATTGCCACTGACATGCTTTTCAATCCGTCTGCTTGAAACGTCAAAAGGGTCCAGCGTTATAGTTTGCCAATATATGATCATAATTGTGTCGTCGTGTTCCATTTATAGTTGTCACAACTGCTGATTTTATTTTTTTCGGCGTTTGTTCCCAACGTCGTATCATTAGTGATTCAGATATCGTGGAAATGCGTACATGTATCCACTTGCACCGTTTCCAGATGAGCCCACTCTTATCCTCTACGTATTCGGGAAAAGCTTTTAAATGGTCAGTCATTCCCAACGTAAGACTTGTTGGTAATACTGACTGCTTCCCACCTGCAAAACTAAAATAACGACTATCTTTGGAAGAGAGGGTTATTTAAAAGAGAATTTTCTTCATGATAACGTAATATAAAGGATATATTAATGATACTCTTATCTGTAATAAAGATGTGCAATATTAAGGGAATATTTTTGGAATTTTTTTTTCAAAACTTTCAATAAGAATCTTGATTTTATCCTCTAAGTTTAATCAGTTTTATTTACTGCTTGCCATACCTAACAGTCCACCGCGCTTATATCATTCATTCAATACTGTGTTAAAGCACAGGGTTTGTGAAAACCTGACACCAAGCGTGGGCAATGAAATAGAATGCCATACAAATATCTAGGTTTTATAATTTTGAAAAACAGGGTATATATAATTTTGAATCCTTTAAGGCATTTAGCCCTAGTTTCAAACCTTTCAAAAGGTGAATCCTAGGTTTTGATATAGGAATGTATCCCTTCATCTTGGAAACATATAGTGAAAAGTGTTACCTATTACATGTGATCTTTTGAGTGAATTTTAATGAAATAAAATGGGAATAACTGTTGATTCTTCAACATATTATGCGCATTTAACATTAAATAAAACTACAGGAATATATGGAGGCTATGGATTGTTAGAATATGAGAATATTGTATTTTGTGATGGTGACTTTGTGTCGGATGAAATTTTGTTCTTCTATATTAAAGGAATTCTTGATGTCGTTTTAAATTATTGTCGTTGCTGCGTGCGAGATGTAGCGATTTATGTAAGGATTCAGCACGGTTCATGGTTTTGCTGATCCGATGGAATGATTTTAGTTGGAACATTTGGAGTAGAAATACTTAAAAAACACTATTGACGCGTCTGTGACGAGTGATCCTAATAAAAAAACAGGAAAAAGCCCCGTTCCTTTAAAAATTTCGCCCTTAATCATTTCTGAATAACATTTTTCCATGCTGGTCCATGCTTATCTATCGTCAGTGTTCCTGAGGAGACCAGTGTACGCTGCAATCTAGCTGGACGATTATGACTACGTATTTTTTTAAACGTTAAGTATATGCCTGTAGATAGTGAAAGCATGACCCAATGCGTCAGAAATTATACATGGTTCGGTTGATAAGCTTATCAAAAACCGGATATAACTTTCCCAATACTTGCTTCACGATAATGTCATTTCAGTGATAACGACTTTTCAACAAATGGGAACTGTATGTAGAGATGTGCTCGGCTGCAATGTGTTTTACTAATTGATTTCATCATTACTCTTAATTTTTATGAAGTTTTGGTTTCAGCGCTAGGGCGTGGTGAGTAACGTATATCCCATTCAATCCTATGATCTTAGTTGCGAATTTTGTGGCTTGGTCTCGGGTAGTAGTTATAACAAGTTTCAAGCAAAAGGTTCCTTCGAGAAAAATAAAAATGACATTTTCGTGGGACTCATAAAATATGCCTTCAACCTATTACAGTATTCTACTGATTGTAAAATGATTTTCCAATTAAATTTTTGCTATAGTATGGTGATGCACTTACTCTATATTTTGTTTAGTATTTCTCTTTCTTCGAGATTCCTCACATCGCATGGCGAATCACGTGTTTTTTGGGAAAATAACTTAGAAAATAGCATTCTTGAATGTGAAATTGAATGAAAATATTATTTTAACTCGAAATAAACGACTTTAAACAATGCTCTTGACTGCAAATAAAAAAAAGATATAATCGGAATCACCAATTAGCCGTCTACCCGGACATGGGATGGGGTAGTAGCGGGGGATCACTTATTCGGAGAAATTTCCTTTAAAACGTTGGCCGCGTACGAAGAAGGCGTTAACCGGTCTTTCTATCCTTACTCCGACGTTGCATTTCGTTGCGTTTCCGAGTGTCACGTGTTTCTCCTGTGATTGGTCCTTTGGGGCGTCGCGCCTTCACGTTGTCGTAGTGATTAGGTTAATTCGTCTTCCGTGGGTTCCTATCGCCCCTTGCTCGTATCTGGCCGTTAACGCGTGACGGCAGCCGACATGATGGCCTCTTGATGGAGTACTCAGTTTCCCAATTATGATTTCATTTCTTGCGTGCTTGAATTGCACCCTCCTCAGATTTGATTGTGTACACGAAACAATTCCAGGTTACGTGATAGATCTCGAGGTTCCGTCAAATCTGTTTTTCACAAGATTAACGTTCTTACTCATTTTTTTGCTATTAATTTTCGCCAGTATTTATTTTTTTCTTTTCCAATTTTCTGGATTGGGTGAACAGTTTTTGTGTTTCTCAAGGATAAAATTGCTCTGAATAAATTATTTTAAATTCTATTGTTAACCGATCCATTTATTTTTATACATTCAAAATTTCACTCAATAATCTTCTATCTCCTTCTGTAACTAATCTTCTATGAGTGGTATTAATCATTAAGTCTCTTCAATGGAACAAATTTTGCTGAAAAACTTGAGGGATCACCTACTGTACCAAGCACTTTAGGGTATATAAGTATTACTGGAAGGTGAACTACTGCGAGCACTGTGAGAGTCTTTCATAACACACTATTGGAATTTCATGACTGTTTTGCTACCATTTCGAAGCGCTTTCCGGAGTCTAGGTATGCTTGAAGCATCTGCTCCTGTAATTACGGAGGAAGTTCAGCCCTTTGCATTCCACTCAAAGAATCAGGATAGTGCTGCAAATGCGTCTGGATATAGCTCTCATCGCTTTATAAATTATGAAAAATAGCTCCATTAGCTGGCTCTCTGTTCAGAAGAATAGAGATTATGTTATGATTTAAACGGACATTGCTGGGGTGGCATGAGGAAAAAAAGGGACCCACTTCATCAATGCTATTAAGTTTTCACGCTTCTGTTACTACTTGAAGTACCATTTCCCCCTATGCATCGTTGAATTTGCTTTACCCTTCTCGATGTCGGGTGTGAATTGCTCCTGATGTCATGTCCGCTAAATCCCCTCCTAGTCAAAGTGTAGGCGATCTCCCTTTGGAGTCCGTTTAATTATACCACTTTTAAGGACTTTATTCATTGTGAAAATATTTAGTCAATACCCTGATACCAACCATTATTACACAACTTCCTTCTCAATTTTCTTATCCCGTTATTGTTTACAGTAAATTTTAATATTTTCATCGGGTTTAACCTACAATGTTTCGTTCTGTGCGGGGCCGCGTGTCAACATAAATTTTCCTATTTACAATTCAATTCTAAAATGCAATTACCAATTTTGTGGTTTTACTTATTGGTTTTCCGTTACTTCTTTTTTCTATTTAGGGTACTACATCAACTTCAGATCGATAAAAATGAAGGTATTTTGTTTTTCAATCCATCGCGATTGTTGAACGTAATTTAGGGTGAATTGGTTGGCTCTTTTTTTACTATGCGTGTTTCTATGCCGCAATTTCACGGTTTGTTGGCTGGGTTTGAATTGCTGACCCATCGTGACTGATGAACGACATACTGCTTGCGCTACAAATTTTGCCCTTTTCAACCAAGAATTATTGTATGAAACGTAGAATATGCATGTAGAAAGAGTAGAAACCCTGAAATGTGGAATATTCACGCAGAAATTGTGCTTTTTGTAGGTTTCAAGTTATATCATCTAGATAAACTCGATAGTTTCAGGCTTAACTCTGTGAAAATCCATTGTAAACAATTAAAAGGTTTGGTACTTTTTCACAAAATTTATTTAAGACGACCAGTTTCGTCGCAGAGTCGACATCACCGGGTACAGAAATCCGTTTTTCCGATTTCTGAACCTGAAGATGTCGCCTCTGCGACGAAACCGGTCGCCCTAAATAAATTTTGTGAAAAAGTACCAAAACTTTTAATTTTTTATCTCATCTAGGACTCGAAAAACGAACAAGCATGAGCTTTGGCCTTTCGAGGTGAAGTAACTATCGATGAAACTGATCCGTTTATTAGTTCCTTGTTTTTAATTATTCGATACTCTATCTACGAAGTTATTTTTTCCTCCCTGCCATTTCCTGAACGTTATTACCGTAGTTTTGCCTTTACGATGCCCTTCAATTTCCGGCGGGTGCAGCGCACAAAGAGTTGACTTTTCTCGTGTACGATCTCCCGCGCCCCTCTTCGTTGAGCTTTGTTTCCTCAGCTGCTTTGCCACGTGCCTTGATTAATCCCATTGGCGGTCATGTGTTGCCCGCGCTAATTGCCTCTTGCCGCGTGTTGCTACGGTTCTCATACCTCGCTCCGAGTGTGTGCTTGTGCATGCAGTCTCCATTTAGAAAAAAAAAACAACGCAGAAGTAAGGTTCATTTGCGCTTCCTTCTAGTCTCGTGAACCTGCCTTCGTCATTATTTCATCACAGTCGGACGCGCGAATAATCCTCTCAAGAAAACAAACACTCTTGTCATATTAATGCGTGTTGCTCTACAGTGCTCGAAATCTATTATAATATAATGTGCATGTGCCGTTTTTCCGACCTTCTCCCCTGTATTTTTGTCTCCCGTGCCGTGTTCTCTCTAATGACTTCTCCCGTCGTCCGTTGTCACGCGATGCTCTTCCCCTGGGCTTTATTTCGCGTGTTGCTGTCAAAGTTCGGCCGCGTTCCAGCGTCACACGTCGCGTACTTATGCTTTTTAAAAGGGGCCATGATTTCGTTGGTCGAATTCGGTGGTGCGGTTAAAAAAAAAAAAAAACTTAATGGAAAAAAGGTATGGTCATATCAAAAAGAGAGCCGTTAATTTAATGAATGTTTTCAGAACAATTTTGGTATCATGATTCTTCGTGAAAGTAAACGTAGGGAGTGAACGTTATAATGGTTTCTTGTGAAAGCGGCTTGTCGGCTTAAATACGTGGCTTTGAAAATAGTACCTACGTTCATTGTAAAATAATTGCAATCCGAAGGTACCCTGGGGAATAAGGATTGGTAAGGTTAGAGATAAGGCATTTTAATTCATTT
Source organism: Ischnura elegans (assembly GCF_921293095.1). Classification (NCBI taxonomy): domain Eukaryota; kingdom Metazoa; phylum Arthropoda; class Insecta; order Odonata; family Coenagrionidae; genus Ischnura; species Ischnura elegans. Next base: position 104,722,137 of record NC_060251.1, read on the forward strand.
AGTAGACTTTCTATGGCTTGATTGATTCATTAAATATAGTTTACCTACCCATATGCAGAATCCTGTTGGTGACCATCGAATTAAAATCCGTCGAAAAGTTCGATGAACCGGACAAGGCTAATTCATATTTAGGATCTTGCATTCTCTCGTTCAGTTATTTTGAAATTCTCCGTGTATATTGTAAGTTTCCACCTGTGTAGTAATATTTGAATATGATAGTTGTACCCTTTTCGGCTTGGGGAGATGAAGTTTTAACGTATACATTTTCGTGAGAGCGAGGGCATGGAGGGCATGGATTACAAGTTGGGGGTGCTCTTGTGGTCCCGATCGGGCCTTGGTCCGCTCCATTAATGTTACAACGCATTCATCCGTTCGGGTTGCTGTAGCGTTAAATTGGTAATGCCGTTTTTGTGTCTGGCGCCCTAGTCCTCTTCAAACACAACCCCACGTTTGTTATTATTCGATCCCTATCCACCTCCATAGCATTTGTATGCATGTTCCTAGACAATTTCCTCTCCTACTCTCCCCTCTCATAATTTCCCCTTTTGCTCTCATTAGCAGTATCCCTTGCGTAATATACATTATGCTTTGTGTTCAGAGCTCTAGGCCGTGTACGGAACGTAAGTGTGTGTTAAAATCGGAGAGTGAAAGCTGGCGAATTTGAAAATCGAGATTGGCCATTTGGCTTCCGTGTAAGCCTATTTAGAATGGTAAGCTATTGTTTAGGTATTCAAACTTTTTAGCCTGGTTTAGATTCAATTATAAAAGTTAGTTATTTAGTTTAGTTACGAAAGTATGTGAACTATGGTATATGTAAAATGAAAGAATAAACTCTGTAATATTCAATAATATATTTAACTGTTTAACATATTCAGTCAACAATACAAAGTTTATTATTTAATATATCATGATGGGAAGGTTACACAAAGTTAAGCCTGAAATAATCAGTTAAATTTGGAATGTATGTGTTTTTGGTACAAATCTTACCCCGTGGGAGTAGGGAGTTAATGGCTAATCTTTTGTGTGTGGCAATATCCCAAGTGAAATTCTTTTATACGATAAAATAAATCAGAGCTCCCTGTAGAAGAATGGGGGATGCGAAGCGGATGGAGAGTAAGTGGATTGACGATGTGCAGACGTGGTGGGCGAGGAGATGAAACTTCTAGATGAGTTACGTAGGAGGCAGAGGGGATGGAGTGAGTACTCAGCAGGGAGGGGATGCTAAATACCTCATTGGAGGGTAGAATAATAGGGTATCGAGGGAGGATGAGGAGGAAGAAGAGAATTGGATGAATTGAAAGGGAGTAAACCTTATTGTATATTGAAAAGTGAAGTACAATTCGGGAGGGGATACCAGCGCGTTAATTCGTGTAACTCATCAAGCACTCCTACCTCAACCGGAAGAATAGTTTTATAATAATAAGATAACATTCAGTGGCGTAACCAAGAGGAGTTCCCGGGGGTCCGAACTCCCCCCCGAAACATTTAAACACAAATATTTTCCTTCGTAAAAGAAAACAAAACATTGAAAAATCATGAATTTACAAAATATTTCTTTGACAAATGAAGTTTTTTCGACTACGAAAAGAGTTAAATTAGTTTAAAACCGTCTACTTGGTACCCTGTTTTTTCAAAACTTTTCCCCACTGGTTTTGGAACCCCCCCTCCCCCCGAATGAAACTCCTGAGTCCGCCACTGGTAACATTTCCTGCGGATATATGCCCCAATTTTTTACCTCTCCTTGGGAGAAAACTACTCCGTACGGGGTGGATATCTGCCAGCCGTGGGACATGAAACAGACCGCACTTGGAGGTTTTAATGGTTCCAGGCGAATCGATATCTGATGATAATAGGTTGGAGAGCTCTAACTTTGATGAATGCAAAGTAGCACGTAGACCTTGGGCTGATTCGTGTGAACTACGACCCGCGCGGTCATGGTAGCTCACTGATTTTCCGGAGGTCTGAACCGCAACAAAGAGACGTCGGCACGGAGGTTCCGAACCTCTAACCCCAGAATCTTCCTCCGTTCATAGTTCCGTCTGCTCCGGATATCGATAAAATTTTCATTTACATACGAATTTTATCTTCATTGCACAATTATTTCTTCTTAATATTATCTTCCCTGAATAGCCACCGAGATTTAATAAAAATGATGTTGCAAATCAGTTAGACAATCCCCTCTTTTTTGGTTGTAGATGTCTTCGTTATACCTATTGATTTGGTACAAATTATGTCCTTCCTTCAGCTGTTCCAGGCGTTTAACTTGTTTTGGTTTTTCAAACCGCCATCATTTATTTGCAAAAAAAGGCAGTAGGCATTTTAATTTAGTATTTTTCCTAAATTTGTCGCCAAATAATACCGAAGCATCGTTCATTAGTAGAATAAAAATGAATTATCATTCTCGTAAATGATTTCAAACCGTCTTGATAACAATACTATGGCTGAAATTTCCTTGGAATTTTCCATCTAGCAGACACCTGACGGATGAGTCATTGTTTACGCTCAGCGAATGGGGAACTCTTGCAACTTACCAGAATTTGAGTGATTCTGCTAATTGCCGCTGAATAGGCCATAAGTAGAAATAGTGCCCCCTTGAATTAAGGGTAGATATTTGTTTGGGAAATAATTTCTCAGCGGAAGGGAGCTTCATTCTACGAAGGACTTTTTTTTTTAGGCAGGTCGTGTGCTTCTGCTGGGAGAGGGTTGTAGTAACCCCAACTCTTGTTTCTGAGACGGGCAAAGGGGTTGTAACATTTGCTCGTCTGGATGGCATTAGTCTGCCTGAATTAAGCCTCTTCATCCACAATACTCAAATAACCATTGAATACCCAAATTACCGTCGTCATTATGTGTAAGTGACTTCCTGTTTTTGTATGGCCCGGTGAAATGACTGGGAATTGACTTGAACGGCGTAAGTCACAAACGTTCTCCCCTAGGTTACGTCGAACGAGACGGTAACTGATCGATAACTGTAAACCCTCTCTGTCTCTTTGCTTCAGAAGTCGTCGAATGCTGTGTTCTGTGGAGCGTTTGGAACATGCCTTGGTGTCCCTTAAGCCCGTATGACACTTCCCAATTTATTGGCCAATAAGTAGGCGCGCAATATTGCTTAAAATATTGGCCGTTACGTACAGTATGACTCGTATCAATATTCACACCGATATCGGCCGAAATAGTGATCTGATGTCCCGCTAGAGAACACCATTGTATTTCGATGATTTTACGTTGCATAAGCATTTGTGTGATTTGCACGGTTTAATCATATTGAAACAACTTCTTTCGTCCACTTTTTAGAAACTTAAAGCGAATTTTCGGAACAAATCCAATGTTTTACAGCCAAACCGGATTTTTTGCGAAGAGCTTCTTGTTTTGGCCACTAGGAGTCAACATAACTGACTTCTGATTGGAGATTGGCCGTGAGAAAATAGAACCTGTTCTAAATTACAAATTGGGCAATAAATTCTGTCCAATATTGTGAAAAGGATATTGGACTAGAAATTGGTGCGTGTCAGTTGGACCGCAATCCAATATCCAATGAATTGGCCAATAAATTGGAAAGTGTCATACGGGCATTAGGGTGCTGTCCTCTGATTATAATCAAATGTCTACAATCTAACCCCCAGGTATGAAGAAGTGCTACCACGTCAGCAGTTCAATCGGAAAAGTTAAATATAAACCGTAGGTGTCTTTGGGGTATTCTGACTATCGCTCAGTTTTTTTATATTTTGTGGAAAAAATTAAGTCTGTTGCCTATCTAAACCTATTGTAGCGATAATTAATCTCGGTCATAATTAGTCAAGAATCGTAAGATTGCATTTATCCTACTCTCAATTCGGTTTTTGAATACCTATATTTTTCTATTTATTTTTTTCTGTTTTTCCCCCATCATCACCCGGTCCCTATGCGCACGGTGTCTTCGTTATTCTTCTGGTCCACTTTTCCTTCAGTAATTGTCGTCATTGGATGTTTGTTCCTCATAACTTGGCGGCATAGACAGTTACTGTTCGTGTTAGCCTCTATCTGCTTCTTCACATCCTTAATCATGTAGTCTATCCGTCTCAAATTAGGGAATTCCCCTTCCAGGTTTTTATCCTTTAACAATCATGGTCTTATGACCAGCGTCCATGCTACTTACCGGATTATTTTTTCTCATCTTCTTCGAAGGGTTTACAGCGGACCTCTATTTCCTCCTCTCTTTTCTTAGAAATATCTGTTTTATTGTTTCATATTTATGTGGCCAAATATAAATGGCGGTGTCAAAATGATAGTGTTTGTGTCTCCTACCAGAACCTTAGGCTTTTGATGATTCGAAATCTAGGACTTAAGTTTGCAAAGGATAATTATTACGATAAATTGTTCTTTAGCTTACATTCCCTTCCGGCATTAAACTAATATGTCATTGTCATTATGTTAATTATCATAGAATGCGCTCTAACTCAAAGATAAGATGCATGGTATGGTTGAAAGTTTCAGGCTTTCCGTTGTGGAACTGTCACGAGAACAAATGTCAGTTTTTCACTCTTTTATCGTTATCGTCATTATTTTGATCATAATATTTCATTGATTAATGGGTGAAATAGTTTTGTTACACGTACGACATGTTTTGTTCAATTGCTGAAAGCTAGTCCTCCTTTGCACAATGACATATGGTATGGTTTAACGTGGCTTTTTGTCTTTGGATGACTCCTTTATTTTTATACCACTTACTTTTCACCTCATTACCGTTTCCATTTTGATATCGAAAGTATTACGAAGTCCCTTGGTTTCAGTGTTGGTCACACCTTTCAGTTACTGCGCAACCGCGTAGAGAAGCGCTCTTCTCATAAATATCTATGTATGTATACCTACTCCGAGACTAATATCGTATCATTCTTCAGCTCCATCTGCTTTATTGTAATCCAGCGGGAAACGTCCGAGGCAACGGGATTTTCGTCTCTCCTCTTTCTCATATCTCCCTTCTCTCTCTCTCTCGTCTGTCTACTTTCCCCATTGGTCCACGGTGGTCGGTCATTCCCCGCACCCCCGCCCTCTCACCCCTCCCCCCTGTACGCAAGACTCGTCCCCCCTTTATCGCTCTTGTCTCACGCCTGCCCTCCGTCTCTCCATTGACAAATCGTCCGCTTCCATCCCTTCCTACTTCTTTATCGCGTGAGGAACAGGGCTCCATTCGGCCGTAATCTTGGATAATTTACATCCCAAGCCTCTCTTGGAGAACGTCTTCATCCCCCATTCGTCCTCCTTTCTAAAGATATTCCCTCCTCTGTCTCGGTCTATTTCGTGGACCTAATTCCCTCTCCGTACGGGCGATCCCACGGGGCTCACCTAATACTGCCCGCTCCCTATCCGCCTCCCTTTTATTCCTGTCCCCCCATCTATGAGGAGGGATTGCGTGGGTTTTGTTCGGCCAATTCCTTCTAGTGTGTTCTCGGCCAGAAATATATCACCTTGAGATTTCTATAAATGTTTCGTTATATATACGTTTCTATCCCCGTATTTCAAGAAGACTTTCGCCAACAAATCGGGAAAATGTTTACAAAAGTTAAAGGATAAATTTTATATTTATAAAGATTGAAATTTCATGTGGTGGAACAACTTCTGTGATAAAAATAAAGTTACTGCGCCACAAAAATTTATGCATCTGCCAAATTTTCAAAATATCTACGTTTTATCAGTCGAGATGTTGAGACTCAGATTGTAATAAATAAAATTTTGTAGGATACGTACAAAGTTATTTTATGTCCAGCTAAAAAAATTGTTGTCTCTCGCAGAGAAATAAGTAGCCCAAATTTAAGAAATGTTGGTTCATGCAATCGGGAAAATAATCGTCCAGTTTCTGCCTAAATGTAATCAGTCAAAATAATCTATCTTTGAAGATAAATGTACAAGTTAGTTGAGCCATACTGTCTAATCTGTAATGGCAGCGGCCCATTATCTTTACCCGTTACGCCCTTCTTCCGGCCGGTATGCGTCGTACTCACTTCATCCCATCCATCAAGCGTGTTCTCTTCCCACCTCACCTCCTCTTGCCCAACATCCCTTCCCTCTTGACAGTGACGTCACCTTACCATGGCTCCGCAATACTCACCCATCCAGCCACCTTCTCTCTCTTCTATTCTTGTTTTCGTAGAGGTTTCTCTCCTTTGCTACGTTTTCCTTTGTCCTTTTCTGAATCAATTTTGTACCAATTTTCTGTATCATATTATGCGATGCTCCAGTTATACTTTAAAGCCCGTCTTCTCCACTCTGTTAAAAGTAATAAGCATTAATCTTTCAAGTGAGTTTTAGATCAGAAAAAAAATCCTCTCATTTTTTTCTTAGGATAGGAATGACTTGTGAGACACCAACAGAAATGGTGAACTTTTTAGCGTCTTAAAATTGTTGCCGATCTCTGCCAAAAGTTATAAATTCATAATATCGTCTGTGTGGTTCAATTAATTTTTTTTGAGAGATGAGGATAAAGCTCTTTTCTAACTAATTCTAAGGCGCGTGAGTTTCACACATTCAGGGTAGTGGGCCAGTTCCTTTCCCTGGACCACCTCGCGTCTTGAGGATTTTGTTTGGTCGTGTCCGAAGGTTTCACCCGGGATTGGAACCCGAGACCCCTCGATCAGTAACCTAGCGCTCCACCCACTAAGTTACCACATTCCCAGTAATTGAACAATAAAATATTTCCGTTACATTTTCCCAATAACGTTTCGTAGACAACTTTACGTAGAATTTGTAAGCGCCGGCTCATGAATAATTGTTTTATGCGACCAAGTCTCTAATGTGACGACACAGTGAAGAAATTGGTCGAGAAGATAGTGTTTAACTCCCAAAATCTAATGACGGGAGATAATAATACGAGCTACGTAAGTTAGTAATTTGAGAAGGATGGATTTCATGAATGTATTACGTAATTAATTATATAAAAGTAAAAATAAGTCCTTTTGATGAAAGTAGTCTGTTTCTTTAGATTCCTTTTGTGATCATTATATATCATCTAGACCTAAGAAAAATATTCTGTTTGGTGGTAATCACATGCAATCTTAATTGCAGTTTTTAATTTTACGATTAAATACGGTGTTTAGTATTGCATGGCTCGGGAATGACTAGAGGCTTGTAAATAACGTCGGACATGAGTATTTACCCGACCCTTATCACTACCTTCGCATCCTAGTTGACAGCCATTTCCATATTAAACTCGCAACCTAATCGCTATTAAATTCCTTTGCAACGTAGCAGAAAACCCTGTTTACCAGTCGGACTCAACGCATCTGTCCAGAGTTGCCATCCCCCGGTAATGTGAGCCAGGTTGTGTATCTCGTATGTAGGAATTAGGGTATTCTTCCTCGATTTTTCTAACCGTGAAACTTTTACCCAGTTCTTTGATGACCCGCGAAAGCATGCCTTTGAATTCCGACCTTCTACCCTCTCCTCAACTTTATGTCTTATTCTAGCTTCTGTGTGTCGCCCTACTTGACTTCATCTCTCCTGAACTCTTGGCCAGGTCCTGATTTGTCTCGCCAATTCACACGAGAAAGTCCCCTTCAGGTGGGCACTACAACCTCGAGAATATTGGGGAGGGTTTTGTTTTTCCCGTAATCTTATCCTGTGTAGTCGGTATTGTGGTCCGCTCAACGACCTCGAATAAGCCCATTGAAGTCCCAATGACATTAACCCGGGACGTCCATTCTTTTTAATTTGGTGCGTGCCCTCTGAAAACTCGCCAATTTGGCTGGCGAAGCGGCCAAGGTCTCGCGAAACGTGACAAAACAAGGGCGCAGAGGGCTTGATTTCATTAATTACGGAAAACAGGTGAAAAAATTGCCCTTCTAATGATATTTTTTAGGCTCCTGTACGTGGGTTTGCGTTCATTCCTCGGCTCCGCTTTGGGGAGAACTAATTTCTTTCGGTGATGCTGTGCGAAATTATTTGGATGGAGCTTGTGTTGTCGGAAATAGTGTTTAATTTTTATATTTGTGTACAGTTTGCAAAGTTTTCCGATATTTTAAGGAGTAAGGGATGTTTAATTTATAGATCTGTGCACATATTGGTAAGGAAATTTTTAGGCTTCTTTAAGCAGTTCATTTTGAATGAGCTACAAACTCCATTTTCTCATACATATCCTTTCATTTATTTACGTTAGCCGTCTCGTTCATTTCAGAGAAGTTGTAGTTCGGCTAGCGTGTGAGATATCAATTTAGATTTTGATTCCATGGGCCTCTCTTCAGTGCTGTGTCATCGAAGTCACTTCGCATGAGTTTCTGAATTGGTGACTGCGCCGCAAGTTTCACTTCCTCAAAGCCCCTTCAGATTCGTTGGCATTTTAGGCTGAGTGTATTTTTAAATGTCGTTTTTGCCTACCTGTGAACGAATAGTAATTGACTCCTGTTAGCTTTAATTTAAATTGTGTCCTACCGTTTTTGGTTTGTTACCCTCCTCATGCTATCCAAATTCCGTTGGTAGTCGAGTATATTTTGTACTAATGAGATAGTAAATTTTTAGCTGCACGAAATGTATGTATCGTTCAGTTCAACATTCGGATTGACCTACAGAGTGAATGTATATTTTGTTATAAGAGATTGTATATTTTTTCGTGTCCTGTAAATACTTTCTCCATTTGGTCGCCGTGTATTTTCGTGATTTTCCCGTTTTTAACTGTAAGGCGAATCGTGTTTTTCTTTGACAGTATCGTTTCGCGAGTTCATTCAATTGTGATGTATTTCTTCATTCATATATTATCTAGTAATATTTTATATTTTTTATAAATTTTACTCTCCTACATTAATGCCGCTTTCTGTCCTAGGTATTCCCTCTGCTTCTCTTTAACCCCTCATAGAAGGTAGGAGTGCCTTGGTTTCAAAACAGGCGAGTATGAATCGCAGCTCTAGGTGTGGCCCATACTTTAATTGGCGCTCTTCAACTTGCCGCCGTGATTACTCAGCTGTACACGTGGCTGAGCAGGTATACTGACCACTCCCTACAGTCTCTTGTGTATGTGCGCAATCAGGCACGTCGGCCTTCTCAATGGCAACTGTTGCTGCAATAGTTTTGGCTGAGTAATGCACTGCGCAGGTTGTGGCGTTCGGACCGATAGTAAGAGTCTGGATCCAACGGATACGTTCTTCTTCTCGTCTGTGACGTAGGGGCTCTGCTTTCGTCTTTCAGTTGTACTTTGCATAGCGTCGTAATGGCAAGGCATTTTTATTTCAAGCCTCCAATCGATTTAGATATAATTATAATTTAATGCACGGGATATTGCCATATTCTCACTGTTTACTAACGGCTGTTATTAATTTTATTTGTTAATTTTCGTAACAGACAGTATTTGTTACATCTTCATCTACGTGATACCCAACGAGTTACCTCTTGGGTTTATGTCAGGGCATTAGTATTTCTCTCCAACATGTACTCATCACTTGTAGATGCTACTATTACGCATGCAATCACTGACCAAGCGTGCACTATTCATTCCGCTATCTACGTCAGTACTTTCACCTTGATGGATAGGCATCACAACTTAGGGCTTTAGATAATGTTGGTTTCCTAAAGGAGGTGTGCAGTGCAGGTTATTTCATGGTCTTGACGAACTCCACCGAGACGCGAAAAGCTCTAACGGGTCGAATTTTTGGGTACCCATTCTTTTAAGGGGGTTCAATGTCGGAGCGAATTTCGTAGCGGTCCTTTCGAATTCATCCGAGCCCTTTGAATTTGAAATCATGTTGTTCGCCCGGGGTATTATTGATGCTCGTGTATTACGGGACCACTCACTCTCTTTAAGAAAATGTATGAGCGGTATTAATACTGAGCAAAGTGAAAGCCGCCCGCGAAGCGAAGAAGTTTTTCGTCGGCTGTGTGTACACCGCCGCGGAAGGATGAAAGTTGTGTCGGGGCGGTTGCGCCCTCGTCCAGGCGGAGTCCAAGGGCTGACGAGAGGCAGTCCGCTAATTAGATCCTCCCGCGGAACGCTAAAGCACCACTTATCCCCTCTTAGACCCCTCACACTACCCAAACCTCCCTCCCACGCCTTTCCCTCATTATTTTACGGCTGCTTTTGAGCGTACCACTACTTAGGAATGACGTAAGGCACTTCCATCCTTGTGTACGTTTTGGATTTATAAAGAAAGAAATAGTTTTCGGTGCTTGCCCGCTGCCATTGCTACCTGCTTTCCTTTACCCTAACATAAATATTGTAATATGAATTCTGTTTGTAGAGGTTGGTCGGTGGTATTTTTAAAATTATTTTACTATGATAATTTGATGTTAAAAATATTGTTATTAAGTCGAGGTTTAGCAAATTTTAAATTGATATAAACAAATGTATTTATCATGGATATAATTTTATTAACATCTTTTTTGTTCTGTAACCCAAAGCAAGGGATTTTACTTATCAAGTATTTTGATTTGACGGTCGACTATGGCAAGAAAATGACTCCGTTGTTAGTCCCACGTACTTACGCGTATTTATACCTCGGGGAACTTTTCTTCCATTTTCCCCCTCATGTTTCGCTTTCGTCGCTGTGTCTCAAGCTATGGCCAATATTTCGTGTTATTCATTGGCATATGGAGGCCTACACCACCTTTTATTTTCGTTTCTTCTGCGGGCCTTCTTTCTCTTCTTTGTGTTACATTCTGAGGCTTCTCTTCTTATTTTAACTTATCACTTTATCCGTCAAAATTATTGATTTTGGAAAGTAACTTGCTAGCATGGGCAAGTGTAAGATTAGAAAATCTCGTCACAGAAGGAAGGGAACGACCAATCAATGGTACTGTGCGCGTGTGAACTCTAGCTAATCGGTTCAACGTTCCCACCTTCTCGCAGGTCTGCCGAAATGTGATTAGCAGTGGATCTTCATAGAATTAACTGGTTGGAAAAAGCCATTGTGAGACTCCCATATTGCCGCTTTCGTTGTAAGGGAGGAACGACGTCTCGAAGAATCGAAATTATGCTGGTTCGTCAATTTTTCCGGCGACTGGTTCCAAATCCACGACGAAATTAATTACGACGGATTATCCATTTAAGGTATAGCAACGTAGGTGTGTACTTGTCTATGTAGTCCTTTCTTTCTCCCTCCCATTTGGACATATAACGGAAGACATTCTGATGTATATCTTCCCCCGAAGACTCCTGGACTTCGCGCTAGGATTAGATGTTGAAACAACTGTGAACAGACATCTTTGAGATTGACTCAATGGGCGTCACTTTCTAAGAGCGTTATAATTGAATGCCCGAAAGAAACGATAATGGTGATTATTTTCTGAACGCATAGCTACAGGAATTCGTTTTACGTACGCACAGTAATGGTCTTAATGAAAATAAATCCATGATAAAACTCGCGGTATTCAGCTTAATTTCTTGTAGAGGTTAGTGGCTTGTATCGTAACGCCACAGGCCTATTAAGTTGGCTTGCGGAGTAGTATGTAAACATCGTATAATGGAAAGAAGAGTCATCTCCATCCTTTGCTTTATATCTCGTCTTTCTTGAAGAGTCTGGGGAACTTCATTCGCTGTGAGGCCCCCGAATCTACTTTTCGGCGAAAAAGGAGAAGAATGGTGGGTGTCTTAAGAAATTAACGTTTGACAACACATGAATGTGGATAATGAAACTAGTATTTGTATTATATCATGGAGTAAACTAAGTTCTCTCCCTTAAATTCCATTGAATATTGCTTGTGAAGCATGTTTGCGTGTATACTTACTTGGAACTCACGATTCTGGTGCCACTCCTTAGTGTTAACCATGTCCCCCAGTCGTAATTCCCCGTAAACTCGCATTTTATCAGTGTTTGCTACTTTGCTTCACCTTTTTAGTCACGCTTTAATTTTTTAATGGAATATTCATAAGTTATTAGGCCGTTTACTGTTTCAGAAATTTGGAACCAATGCATGACTGGCTTCCGTTTTTATGCGCCAATAAATAATTTGGGAGAATCGTATGCTTCATTGATGTATTATTGATGCTGCTGCACCAACGCTGTTAGTTGTGCATCATTTCTTGTCTCCCGGTGCTTCCGACTGCCTCATGGGCCGTTAAAACTCGCATGAAATATTTATTTGTCGACAGACTTTGGTGTATCCCCACACAATCAGTTCATCGGCCTTTGCCTATTGCCTCCCGGTTGTCTGGGTCAGCATATGTTATACAGCTTCCATCGTTCACTTAAGACCTTCTGATTAATGCTGATAGTAAGCTTAAAATTCATTTTTAACGGATCTCTACTTTAATGTATTTTCTATTTCATTCGAGGAATACGAAGTAAGCGCAATACGCTTATAGCACTATACGTAAGTGAGTTATCTAATTGTTACGGTGTGTTTGAGGTTCGTATTTATATTGGTTAGCAATACACATAGCTCAATTATAATAGATTGGAAGTATCTAGTACAACTGTTAGCAACTATTCTCCCTATCCGTATCCGATTTTATATTTCCCTCCAATTATTATTAATATGATACAGTCGATACTGTTTTCATTGATGTGCTCATATCTTGATTACGTGTGGTTTTATTATATATTTGAAACATTTCTGTGAAATCTGTTATAAACTCGTACCCTGAACCTATCTATCTTTCAACGTTCATCTGTTAAGGCCGTTTTACACGGTGCACGGAATTGCGCAGGTTAGAGCTGCTTTAATTTCTAAAATGGCGTAGAATTGCGCGAATGCACGAACGAAAGGGGCTATTTTGCCGTCTCGCATCCACACATTCTCGCATGTGTTCTAGCAATTCACCGCTTTACACGACGCAATTTTGATTGCGCATTTTCACGTACGTTAGATTGCGCAATTTTGTGTACCGCGTAAAACGGCCTTTACTACGGCAAGCCGAACTCGCGTAGGTTGAGTGTATGCAACACACAATACCAACAAGAAGCGATGGTTGCTCGATGCGTCGTGCGTTCTTGCCTACATTTAAGGGTAGATGTAGTGTGCCAGACGTATTTGAAATCTTGTATCATACCGCCACGCATGCAAATTTCATCTTATCGAGGGATTGTTGCTTCGCCATTATAGATATTTCAAAATATAAATAGCCCTTGGTTATTCATGATATGAAGCACCACGTATGTGAAGTGGAGCATCTGATGTTTTCGATTTTTGTACGCTAATGTGAAGATTGACGTTTATTTCTAATTCCAGAGTCAGAAAAATGTTATGAAATGTTTTTAATGCATGATGTTGTTATACAACGTCGGACAGTGTCTTGAATTCAGTCTAGAAAACAAAAGAAAATCTCCTTATGGTGAAGGTGTTGAGTGAATTATTTATTCTGATTTTTCTCCCGAAAATAGAACGGAGGTGTATTTTTAACTAATGGGCTGATATTAAATTTAACCGCAGAGTTGTGTATTTCCATTTTTATGGGTTTTCCGAACCGATAACAGCTCACGGATTTAAAATTGCTCTGTATTTTCCTTGCCCACACCTATCGCAAACAGTGAGGTAAACCGAATTGATAAGGGGGAGAGCGGTAGTGGGATTGATCGAGACCTGCTGTCCGAGTTTCAGTGAAGGGAAATATCGGCGCAGTGGAATTCTTAGCATTCGAAGGAAGTGATTAGTTCATAATTGTTTTGCTTTTGATCTCGCAAGAAGTATTCAGTATGTGGAGATTTATTTATACCAGATTTATTTATACCAGTTCTGGCTGAAAATAGCAAATAACCGATTTTGCCTCAGAATACTAATACATATACACAATGTGACTCCATAAAGTAATGCAATTTGATTGTAAATTTTTTACTCAGTGAATACTAATACATGGTATCATACTTGTCAGCTTCGTTAACTTGGGTAAAAACTCGTTGAAAGTGCTCGTATTACTTTTGGATAGGCTTGTGACTGTTGCTGGAAATAGCTCTTTTATAATATATCGTACATTATTCAATTTTATCTTGTTACCCGATTTTTCTTCGATTTAAATCAAATAAATATCTTTCGTGTTGTGTTTCTATGTAGCGCACTGAGTGAGGGCGCTTTGAACATCAGGCCATAAGTCATTGTTGTGATTCATTTTCCTAGCATGTTGTAATTAATCCTAAGTTCCTATGTTGTTTGCTATCGTCCAAGTTTTTTATATTTTTATGAAGGATAAACTCTGAATATCCGACTACATGCATAAAAAACTTGTTAATGGTGTTTTTAGGGGTGGATCTAGCATCGGCTCCAGGTCATAAATCCCTGTTTCTCTCTCCTGTCCTCACCTCTTTTTGGCGTTGACGTCGTTGAGTACGCGAAAAATACCAAGCGGAACAGGACAAAGCCATTGAGCTCGGCGAAATGTTCTACGTTCGTTGACTAAGAAATTTTTACGACGAAACTCGGACATGTGAGATTATCCGTGAAAATTTCGCTTTCAAGCTGTCGGTATTTCCACGCAACATTTAGTCTTTTTAAGCGTAGGCATTAAAGGAGACAGCGTGTCACTATTGCATAGCATCACTATCTATCAGACTGTCCTCTACGTGTTAGCGCTGAAGCGCGGATGATTTCCGTTTGAGTTTTTTTTTTTTTTCTTTCTCTGTGTTCCGGAATCAATACATGGTGGATTCGTTTTCCTCTATTTCACTAATAGTAATTCAGTATAGTCTGTGTTCTTTCAAGGGCGTGCATTGTCTTTCAAATACATCAGAGGTAGGTTGGTTCACGTTTATTATTCGGTTTGTTTTTTTTCCTCCTGGCCCCGAATCGCGTTTTTTACAATATGCATATGTGGTGAAAGCTTCTGATTCTCGTGCTATCTGATCCTAGAACAAAGTTTTTTATGTTCCAAACCTATCGAAAAATTCGCGACGATCGATCTCAAACGTGACGTATGAGTATTTCCAACTGACAGTGATTGCTAAGGCGCTTGTTGTTATCTTGTACCAGCACCGCCTGTTTTCGTTCCGTTAAGAAAGAGTGGGTTCCAACGCTATTATTATGGTATGGTATTTGGAGGAGGCGATCGACAGGTCGCCTCCTCTGAGGTCTGAGGTTATTTGCGCCTTGAGGGAAGGGTGTGGAAGGAAGGGTGGAGACAAACCCGGCGTCGGCGTTAGCCTGCTCTTAACGAAAGGCGCCAAGGGGACCACGGCATAACGTCACATTCGAAGGATGGAGTGTTGCGCTTGAAATGTCCTCCACACAACATTCAAGCAGGGATCGGGCAGTCTCTGAAAATTCTCTGGCACTGCCGGGATTTGAACCCGAGCCCGCCGGGTGGGAAGCCAACACTCTAGCCACCACACCTACCCGATCCCCACGCCATTATTACAGAAGAAGTACATGAGTGGGAAATAAATTTTTATTCCGTCTTAAATTTCAGTAGCTAGATGTGTAATGTAAGTGAACGGTTTATTCTTTTTAGGCGGGGTATTTTTGGTATATGCAGAGTGAATAACGTGCGTACGATTGAGTTGCTCAAATTCTATTTTAAAATGACAATTTGATATTTTGTATTTTAAATTCTTACATTATTTTATACTTTTTAATATTTTATAATTGCAATGCCGTAGAAAAATTGCGGCGAACATTTTACAGTGAGTTGACATTTTACGTGCTTTGTGTGCGATTTATGATGCTCTATTCGTTTTGAAAATATCTAGTTTTTCTATCCTTCCGTATATCTGTTGACCTTTTCGTGTCACTTCATCCCTTCATGTTCATATCTGTGTCGTTAATGAATCAAAAGTAGGTGGATCGATGAATTAATAATATGTGTTTACGCCTTTTCCGTGTTCAGTGTGGTTTTATTGGCGTTACACCAGAACGCTGTTGGGTAGGTCGACATTCTCCAAACAGCGGCGGTGTGAGAAGAGCCGAACATAAAATATTCCATTATTCAATGCGTTTCTGTTTTGATGGGATACGTGTGGACGATGTGGTTGGGCACGAATGCCTTAGGCGTTTTCATTTCCCAGAAATCTCCCTTGCTCTCGTTCCGGCGTATTCGTCTTCCGCAGCTTTGTCATCTGGACGGAAATGTGTAATAACACCTTCCCAGTTTCGTTGTGTGCGAGGGATCTTTGTGACAACATTCCCATACAGATGAAATTAATAGATATTTTTATTTATATTTACCCAGATGACCTAATAATGTGGTTCTAATAATTGAATCGCTAACTTAAGAAAGGCATCATGTCCAAGTTGGACGATTTTTCTTTTATCTTCTTTTAAGTTGTTGTTAGGTGCAATACTCAACGTTTCCTACTAAAACGAAACGTGCCATGGAAACGTATGCTCGGTGTTATTAGCACGGCATGTTTCCTTTTAGTAGGAAACGTTGAGCCTTGCATCTAGCAACAACTTAAATAAAAAAAGAGAAATCGTTCAACTTGGACATGATTTCTTTCTGCAGTTAGCGATTCAATTAGGGAAGCGTCATTTTTTGGGCAGCGAATAGAATCTGCTACTCCGAAGTTTCAATTTTTCTGTAATTGTCTGGTACTTAAAAATGGAATAAAGGATTTATGGAAATGTGGAATGGAATGTGGAGGAAGGTTTTTTGGAAGATTTTGTGCGTGGTTGACGGGATCTGAGTAAGAAACATTGGCTTCCTGCGAAATTTGACTGGCGTATGTGTCTAATGAGACAGCCGAAACACAAGGGTAATATAAGCTCAATGAAGGGTAATCTGCACCGTGATGAAGAATTTGACTTCGAAAATTTTGTATAATCTTATATAACGGTAGTCCGTGGGGAATGACACGTGTTGAAACTGTTTGAGGACAAAGAGCAACTTATGTGAAATATTAAAAGGTGGAGTTGTATTGTATTGTAGTTAGCATGCCTAGTTCATCCAATTAAATACTATATTCGTTTATGTGGTTATTCTCATCTTTGTCTCTCCTTTTTAATGCATTCCCATGTATTTGTTCAATTTTTAGTGTAGTCCTTATGTTGAAGAAGGTTCTCTATGGATAAATAAAGCGGTGTTTTCATTCGCTCCCTTAGGTTAGAGAAGCTAAGGGAGCGACTTGCCAGCTGTCCTGATATGATATCGCGGTAATGATGACACCGTTGGCCACCGCGTAAACTTAATTATCTAGACCTAAGGCAATCGAACGTGCTATCTCGTTTCTATGCTTCACAGCAAACATATTTTTGCCGAAGCCCGCACCAGAGCCACCGTTGAATACTGTGCGTGTATGTTGAACCTTATCTTCTCCTGGCAGGGTTTCCTGGTAGTATCGACCAATAAATTTGGAAAAATGACTATAGCTACTTGTAGAAGTATAAATTTTCATGATGTGAACAATAAGAGGATGTTTTTCACGATTTTAGGATGATTTTAATATCGTTTTGTCGACAGAGTTTTGCAGGCTTCTTCGCTATTTGCTCTGGTTGACGACTTTCACGGACAAAAATATTTACCGCCATGCCGGTAAACAGTAAGTTAATCTTAATTGGACACGTTATACGTATAAGAATCTCTTATTTGTATTGAGGGGTTTTGTGGAATGACTATGGAATCATTCTTCAAGGGTTCTTTTCCTGAATCCGTTGAGTGCAAAGCATTATTTTTTGTATGCCTACGGATTACCCCTAGATATTATTCACACTTGTCATAAATATACGGTTGTCTTCAACTTTAAAATAATAGCACAATATCTGTGGTTTGCAGTTTAATAGGGATGTTGTAATTTTGTTCGCATGAGCGTGCTGTTTTTCATTTTATTCATCCATCTTTCATTAATAATCATTTACTTTCTCTCTGTCTTCCCTCTCCAAAGCTTTTATGTCATATTTATCGTATTTTATTTAGCTTGTTTACGCCTTTAACTCACTCCTTCACGTTTGAAGTACACATTTTATTAGTATATTTAATTACTCTAATAAATGTTATTCTCTTGGAAAATTTGAATAGGTTTTTGTCCAAGAAAATCTTTCTATAATTAATGGAAATTTATGGTCATTCTAAAGCTGTTTGTTTTTACCTTAGTCAACTTCCTTCAATTAGAGGGGCCACATTCTGTAATCCACCTTTGATACGCGTCCCGATATGGTTGAAATTTTGCTTCGAGTTCAATGACCTCGTTTGCGGCGTGAAATTGATCTCGAATATGCGCGTCTACACTACGTGTTGTGCTACACTTAAGCGAGGTGGTGTAATGGCTCCTTTTGGTGTATAATACACATTTTTTCCATCGTGTTGTTCCTAGTAAATTTTAATGGCGCGCTTGATAGCATTTGGCATCTAGCTGTTCACATTTATACTGAGTTGGCGTATGTGGAGATTTAGTGAAAGATATTTCTACGTAAAACCACCCCATGTAGAAAAATATGTCCCTTAATCTTCATTGATGCCGATTCGGTTATAAAAAATATGGTCAATGTTATCATTTTTACGTGGTATTTATATTGGCGTAAATTCTTTGACCGATCGAATAATTTGGTGCTAAATCACGTCACACACAATTTGTAGAAGTTTTGTGATCTTGACAATGTGTAAAAATCTCGTATTTGAGGTTTTGGTATTTTATTTGACGCATCGGTTAATGGTTAATTGGTTTATGTTACCTTCTGTCAATAATTGATGGATATAAAATATCTTCAGACATGCCAACATGCGAAGACGGAATGCATGACACGTCTGAGCCATATAGAAAATATTCGCAGATGCCGTGGGTGATATTTCTTTATTGCGGTAGACAACTGCCTGTCGCAACCCGCCTTATAGGTAGTGCATCCCTCTCCGCATGACAGTGATGATTGGTTCCCCGATTGGCAGCACCCCTCTGTCATATCTCCCGGCGATGTTCTTTTATTATTCGCTCCGCGCGGATTTATCGATTCGCTGCGTCTCGCGTCCCGTCTACGGCACGCCGACAACCGAGGAGGATTACGGGCGAGAGCGGGGTAGTTAAAGAGGGGTGGGGGTATTCCGAAGCCTGCAATTAGTAGCGGACGTGCTGGCACACGCATGTTTGCGGCACGGCCCCGTCAGCGCGTTCTCCGTACGACGATCCAGCGGAGAGTAAGAGATTAAGAACGCGCCCTACCCCCGCTCGACCGATCTTCATTTTCGTTACATATTACTTTTCCGAAACTTACACTATAACCAGCCGGCCACCAGGCGTTGCTCGGGAAGGATATTACCCAGAGAAGGGGAAACTTAAACTTGGAATTCATGGTCATTTATGGCCTCTCAATGGGAAAATATGAAATAACGTAAGAAGAAACACGATTTGTCGGAATGCACGGTTGAAAGTACAGCAAAGTTATTCGTGGGCTATTTACCTGTAAGCGGTGAGGTTGCGATAAAAGGTGGTATTGGAGCTGGAAGTCCTATAATCGGCCTTCACCTCACGCAATGAACGCAAAAAGATATAAAAACGTGATAGAGTGAATGGGAATGTTATCGGAAGGTGGGAAAGTAAGCAGAAGGTAAGAAATGGATTCTAGGTAGCGCTGAGCGCACTTGCAAGGTTCAGTAATGAGAAAATGGCGTCGGACGCAACCGGAAGTAGCATTACGGGGTTCGCGAGTTTGAAATGCACCTAACTTTGGTCGCAATCCATGTAGCCGTATGGAAATGCATAGCGGGTAGACAAACAGGCATCCTCTTTTATATGTATTTAGATAAACACTACATATGTATAGATATGCTTACATGAATTGCCTTGAGAAAATAATTTCCTTGGCCGGGAATAGAACCACGGACCTTTGGCTTTCCTGGCCACTACCCTATCCTGGCAATTGAAAGCCAAAGGTCTGTGTTTCGATTCCCGGTCCAGGGGAATTTTTTCTCAAGGCAATCCTTTCATTTTTCGCCGCCGTTCACGAGGCAGGCTTCGAAATATTACACTAGTTATTATTATGATAATAGTAACGTTAGCATACGGAGGAGACAGAATATATGAATGGAGCGAGTACTCCTAGTGGCGAGGAGGGGATGTTGAAAACACTGTTAGAGGGTAGAATGTTTGGTAAACGAGGGAGAGAAAGGAAAAGAGGAGGATTTTTGAGATAGAGCGAAAAGGAATGGGCCTTATTGTGAATTGAAGTGGGGAACCCAAAAAGGGAGAGTGCGAGACTGCGAGAGTACCTCTTAAATACTCCATGAAAATTACATTACTTTAATCTGTAGAATAATTTGACAGTAGACTAGGCTGGACAAACTGACTCACACTAAGAATACAGGGAAGAAAATAACGTTGCCAAAGGAGGCGTTTATTTGCCGGTGGTGCCATTTATGCGCACTATCTGGAGAAAAATAAAATTATAAATAATTCTTTCATCAATTTTATGCAGCTTTTGTTAAAAGAATCAGTATTAGTTTTGACGTTGATTCGTAGTCATTAAAGGTAATACAATGTACTCGTACTTGTATTGTAAAACGTATGCTTCCTTAATTTTAATTAATTACTCTCATTCAAGTAATTGATCCACTATGGATCAATCATTTGGAAAAGAGGTTATCTCTTTACGATTGATCCGGATAGATATCTACTCTAATAATAAGTTATACCTTAATTTAGTTATTGGCAGTCGTGAAATGGAACTTACGAATTTTTAGGGAATTCTTACTTTGCTCTCTAATATGGTATTACTAGGTTTGGCTCGCTATGACGCATGCCATGTGTCATGTGGCATGAATTAAGGTAACTGGGTGTAAATTTTAATTGACGGTTTACAACCATTGCTTATAAATATAGTGTTAAGAAAGCTCCTATCTAACGATTTGATCGTTGGATCATTCTTCCTCATAGAATGGTCCTCCAAGATTGTTAGAACATTAATTGCGTAAGCTTGGTTTCGTTAGTTGTAGGACCCGCCCGCCTTTGTGACGGTGTGGGAATCCTCGTCCCCTCCCTTCCTTCCCTATCCCAGGAGGCGTCGTCGGGCTCCTATCGCGGCGGCGCCTCCTTCCTTGTTCCTTCCCGTCCTTCCCCTTCTGGGTGCAGAGGAGAAAAGCTCGCGCTTACAGTCCCTGCCCCAGGAGTGTATCCCCGCGAGCCCGTCCTGGAGTCTCGTTTACACTGTTAAGAAAGCTCCATTGGGATTTATAGTGAGTTGCAATTACAATTTCCTTGAAGGTAATGTAGAAACCAATACTTTTGCCTGCCGTAAGAATCTTCTAAGGGTAATATTTGAAATTACTTTTTAAATAATGAATGCATCATTAGCAGTTGGTAATTTCATGTCTGTTTGACTTTGTTCGTTGCTAAACGGTGGGTTTAACGGTCTTACATGTATTTTTGAGCTGTTATTTATTTTAGGATTTATGTAACGATTCTCTTAAAGAATATTCTTCTCGATGTCCGCTTACTATAGTTACTTTCACCTGTGTATCATAAATTCTATGAGCCTTATTCGATTCATTTGGGTATTTATTGTCCTTCTTTTTGCTTTTCAGGTAAGTGTACGCCTTGAGTCTTCACACGTGGATGAGGATTCCCTTTGCTGTAAAAGCCGTGGGTAAAACAAAACATCCGCCATTGGAAAGGTAAACGTAAAAATTGAGATGCAAAGAAAATTCTCGTTTAATCATGCGCTATAATGCGTGAACTTATTCATTTTTTCGTGGTAATACGAATTTATGTGGACCATTCGGCATACTGACAACCTCATGGCGTAAATTGAATTCTATTTGGAAGGGCGACTGGAAACTATACCAGGGAAAGATTTATTAGCAGTTATTTTACGATGAGTATGTATTTTTGTGCAGCAGTATTAATTTTATGTAGCCATAGTTCGTGAAATGAGAGTAAACGGAAGGAATATAATGTATTTTACACTTTGGCCTGAAAGCGCTACTTTGGCAACTTCCTTTACGGATATTTTGGGAATCGGGAAGAAATATAATTTTATTCACCACTCCGTAATGCTTTATAAGATTTATGGTCTATTACTGGGATTAACATTTGCTTTTCAGTCTATCAATTCATTTTACCATGGTTCGTTAGTTAAAATTTGCCATTTTTTTAGATCGATAAAAAAATTTGCGATTTAACAGGCTTTTATAGGCCAAAAGTCACTTTGGTCAGAAATTCCATACAATTGTAGTGGCAACCAAATTTGGTATTTGTATAGTATTTATAAACTGTAGTGCTTAGTCTTGTCCACTATTTTTCTTGGTTTTCATTAGATTTCTTTTTTCCTGACATTCCAATATTTGGGAAATGATGTATTTCAAATAGGCCTGTAGTTTTTTTTTTAATTCAGATTTGTTTTTGAATGCTTTCGATGTATATTTGAATCTTAACGAGCAGCTTCACATGAAGAAACGTGTTTCTATTTATTACTTTTCGTATGCATTCCAATGGCAGAGTAGGTACTTTACTGAAGTATTGGTAGATACTTAATCATCCATAAGTGATTGATATTTTTCCCTATGTTCCTCGTATGAGATTTCCAAAATATTCCCATCTACGATTTATTTTCTAATTCTACGTTAACTATTCATATCAAAACTCATTACCTAGTGGGCCTTTCCTATCTCCATTACCATTACCATTCCGAATCGATTACGGTTTTTCATTGCCGGAAGAACTTATACTTTTCCATACACAATTAGTGTACTGAGGTGACTATTTAAGCGTTCCCCTTATCATTCCTCTTTTGAGAAACGTGTGATATTAACAAAATACTTGGATTAATATTAGTAAAATTTAATGTACGAATATATAATTCCAGAAAAATGTTGGGTTATAGAATTTATCATATTCCTTTGGGGTTGACATACATAGTCACGGTTCCTCCCGATTAATTGACTATTTTTTCTTAAGCGTTCTATCTGCCGAAATTGTAACGTATAATCGAAATGGCCTCGTGTCTTTTTGACTGCGACTATTTATGGCAGCCTAACGTATATGAAAAATATTTTCCTTTATTTCTCCGGCTTCGTTTTTTCCATTCATGTCGTTACTTTTCGGCTTTAATCTTTGTCCGGGATTTATTTTCCATCTGTGCTATCAGCGAAATCTTAGTCGGGTATAATATTGGAAAAAATTAATTTATCACACATTTCTTAGTGTCAGCTACGTGCGAAAGTTGACGGAGCAGTTATCAGTTGCCCGAGTATGGAAAAATTACGCACGTCATCTCCGATTACCTGTTCTTCCTTGGATAACTGCGCGACGTGACGCTTCAAATTATCGTGAGGGTGAGACTTTTTCGGGGAAGCAAACTGGAAATTCATTTATATCCCCTGAACAATAAAGGACTAATGAATACTAGGCGGAACTTCGTTGGAGCATTTCCTTTTAATTTGTTTTGCTGAAAATTCCCCGTCACATGCCTATTGAGACGGCTTGCAGGGTAGTATGTACAATGTACATTCAATATATTGTTTAAATTGAAAAGCCACTTAGAAGTGAAATTAAATTTTTCATATACGCTTTAAAAGTAATGTCTGATATGTATATTATTATCATTTTATATTTTTCATTTCCCTTTTTTGATTGAGATTACGCCTTAGCATGCATTAGGACCCTCTTTTAAGTCTGTATGGACCTAAGCTCTTGCATGTTTCCTTCTGCCTTGTGAGATTTCCATGGTGGTTCTGGAAGTCCTTAAAAGCTCCCTTTAGAGCTCTCAGGATTTCGGAGTAACGTCTCTTAAGCTGATGAAATTCCATATTGAGACAACGAGGCGAGGCGAGGGAGTAGGTTGAATCCTCTCTGTTGAGATGTAGCGTCATAGTCGGCCAGAGACTTGATCATACCTGAGCTCACTGTACCGCGAATTTGTCGAAATTCCTCCGTGCTTTCGGATAGTAAACCCGACCGATAATCTCTGTCACTGATATGCGCGGAATTTGTCCTTTAGAACAGCACAGCGGTGGATGAACTATCATAACCTTAATGGAAAATGTCATGGGATAACTAACAATTAATGATGCTGTGAATCGTGTGGTTTCTTTTCCCTCGAATCGATTCCTGGAGGGTATCACAAAAGGGTTCCATAATACCTATCACTAATATCTGCGTGACAGACGTGACGAAAACTCGTGCGTCTTTACACTTCGGCAATCGGAAATAGATTCACGAACTTCGTTGAAGCAATCCAGAATTCTACATTTTGAATGAACAACTTAAACTTGTTTTCCACAGAATTTTTTTTATTAAATCACGGCCATTGTTTCAACGTTTAACGTGATATTCTGGACCGTCGTCGTAAACCGTTGAAACCATGGTCGCGATTTAATGAAGTAAATTATGAGGAAAACATAGTTTTAGTTGTTCATTCAAAATGTTCAGCAAATTGCACAAGTGTCGCCGGAAACCACCGGTCAGATTTCTACACTTTATAATAAAGAAAATGATTTTTCCTCCGTGGAATATTCGCAGTTTTGATGTGAGTTTTTTTTGCACTGCGAATCATGGAAGACGAAAATTTATTCTCTCTGTGCCACCCGAATCGATCCTTTGCTTGTCCGTCCGCGTCGTACGTCCGAGAACGGTGATGCCGGCGAGAGAGATGGCAGGCAGACGCGCGTAGGAGTGGATCAACCTACGTCAACATGGACCCAGGTCGCCCCACGGGGAATGATGAGAGAGGGAACAAAAGGGGAATGAATGGATTACCCTCCTTCCCCTGTACAGTTCGTGTACGGGCGGAATCATCTCTAGGTCTTGGTCCCCTCTCTCAACCCCCTCGGCCACGGTCTGTAATTCGGGGAGATTTTGAGGATTTCATCAGCCCACGCTTTCCGCCCGTGTGTTCATGCGGAGAGAGGAGTGGTCCGGCTCCCAATTTCGATCATCATTTATCCGCTTTTGACGTGATCGTTGCCATATTTTCCACAATTTCCATCGGAGATAGCAATGAAAATGTTTAATTTCCTAATTTTATTTTGTCTTGATTGAGAATTTTTGTCTTTAGGACTCGACTGATAAATTTTATTCAATAGAGTTAACTTTTTTCGGAGAGATATCGTGGAACAGCGGATCAAATGATAAACATTGATATCGTCTGTTCACTTGATTTTATTTCACAGATATACTACAAGTGTTTCGGTACAGAGTCCCTGATGATGATTGAAAGCCAATGGAAAACACGTATGGTAGAGCTGTGAATTAAGTGTGCGGAAGATTCTTGGTTTATCATTTTTCATCAGTGAATGAATCACCTCAGCTTGTCTCCCTTTCATCACTGAATTTACTCCTTCAATACGCCATAAGCTCTATTACTCTTCATAATATCAATTAGCCTTTTCCTTTCTCTTCTTTCCCCTAACGACAGATACGATAAAATAAGAGAGATATTCTGCTAAATGGAAGGTGAGGCAGTTTGCCTCTCCCACGAAAAATTAAATTCTTCGAAAATTGCTCGGTCGAACTCAGGCAGCCCAGTCCCTCACTCTGTGCACGTAAATATTTTTGAGGTTAGATGTATCCAACATTCCTGCCGCTTTCACAGTTTTCAGCAACCCATCCCTCGTCCTAAGTCGCTCCATGTACACTCTTTGCCACCCCATATCCGTTTCTTCTCCTCACTTACCATGTCTATAACTTCTCCGCTTCATTTCCTCTCCGTTCGCTTCACCAGCTTCATTTTCCGACCCACTCACCCCTAAAATGCATCCGTTATTGAAATATGTATGCAATACTGTATTTGACGTAGTGGTGTGATACTTATAAATAATATAGTATTTATTTATGTAGGTTTGTTCCATTGCGAGACGCGCCTTTAGGTAGGGAATTAAATGGAGGGAAATATCCAAGGAAATTCCTCCTAAAATAGACCAAAACACGTGTAATTATGGATGACCAAGAAGAATTTACGGATATATAATTATACGTGGAGTATAGTGTAGGCCAGGAAAGAGGAGGATGGAGGAAGAGATACGGATATATTTAGCGGAGAAGAAAAAAGAAACGAGGAATTGCTATAAGTAATGGTGTGAAATGAACATAACTTTATTACGGTATACCTTCGTTTAGGGCTACGATGGAAGTATTGGGTATAAGGAGCTTATGGCTTAATTTAGGGGACGTTAGGGGAAGATTCAGTTTGATTAGAAACGGAAATATTCCTCTAATTTCAAGAATTAAAAGAATTTGTAGACGTAGTATAATATACTCAACATTTTTCTAGTGTCGAAGATTCTATTTACTAAATTCCACTGACGCACTCAACCGGTTTCCGCCTTCTTCGGTCATTTTCAAGTAAATGCTCATCGAGTGGGTAAGCCGTTGGAGATATGCACCAGATTCTGTATCAGCTATCTTAAGATGTACGGAAATGAACATTCCAATCTTCTTTTATCGTGTGGATATAGATTTCCTATTGTTTCCCTGCTTCTTTATGTGCACGTTTCTGCAAACTTTCAATGTCCTATTTAAAGAGCCATTCCATTTCCTTCAGCTTTCTTTCCCAATCGACGACGTAAAGGCACCAAAGATGATCCAACCTTATCAAATTACCTGATGCCGCAAAGTACTCGTTTGTCCAACTGATTCTCCGACAGTAGCTCTTGAAGGAAACTTGAAGTCTTCTTTTTTCAAAGTCTATTTTCTGTTCTCATCCGACTCAAACTACAATAATGGTAGCATTCCAGTTGGGACGAATGAGTTTTCCATTGTTGTTAGCTGAGCAAGTCCTTTGTCCACTCTTCTTAGCGTTTTCAATGGCTGGCTCAATTCCGGTTCTTTTATTATAATGCTAGAGTCAGTGGTAGGACGGAAAGTTAGATGTTTACGGCGCCATTCTTGAGTGGGTAGCTAATTAAAAGAATTGGTTCATGGATAGAATTCGCATCAATTGAGTTTGATCTAATATTGCTCCGAAAAGTTACCTTGTTTTTACGAGTGAAAAACACGCAGGCAAAGGTACAAATGTCAGTATTATTAAGTACGTTTGAAGGTAGTTTTAAAATTATTTCCTTTATGGCATGATATTTTCTGCTGTCCATGTCAGTCCATTCTCATTTCATTAAATTCTTGCGTTGTATCGTAACATTTTCTTCTCTGTCAACGGATTCTGTGATACACCGGTTGTTAGTTCGTATGTCATTCGTAATGAGACCGAATGGACTTTTTGTTTAAGCTTTAATGGGTTTCCTTTTCAGAGCATTAAGTTTTATTGTTTTTTTGTCCTTTAAATATAATTTTATAAAAATGACTATAATTAAATAGTGGGAAAGAACTAAGTGGGCTGATTATTTGGAAATAGCAGTGAAAGCTCGTGTTTCGTGATTTATTTTTTCCCAGAGACTTCTTCTCCCTAGCATAAGGCCCTTATCTTTCTCGCTTGAAGTTCTATCATTGCTTCGGCGAGAAATTTTAGTTTTAGTCCTTTAGTGTTTCTGTTTTTGAGGGGCTTATCCAGCTGATTCGTGGCATCTAGGGAATGTGTCATGACATTTTTTGAAGTCCAACAGTATTATGTTTAACTTAATGACCAATGGAATCATATTGTTTTTACACGAAAGGCCATCGTCCGTGATGATAATTTTATTGGCATA
The DNA here is from genome assembly GCF_921293095.1 of Ischnura elegans. Classification (NCBI taxonomy): domain Eukaryota; kingdom Metazoa; phylum Arthropoda; class Insecta; order Odonata; family Coenagrionidae; genus Ischnura; species Ischnura elegans. The sequence goes on from NC_060251.1 coordinate 104,749,516, forward strand.
AGTGAAATTTTGCTGTACGTGAGGAAAACAAAACGTTTCCGGTGACGGTATATAATCATGACTTCCGTTTTCATACAATTCCTCAATATAATGAATATCTCTAGACTTAAATGAATTTATAATATTTTGAGTTTACTGTCTGGAATCGAATATTGAAAAACGCTGGATTGCCAGCCCAAAGCGGAGGCTAGCTCTTGAGTCTTATAATTCGTAGTCTCGGGCGTGACTTAATGGAATCTACTTAAAATAATGAAAATTAAAGACAATTTTGTAATTCCCTATAAATATTTAAATTCCGACCTTAGTGACACCAGATGATGACGTGCCACGTGTTACTCTGAGTCTTAGTTTTCATGGAAAATTTCGAATAATATCGGAAATCATAGGATTTTTTCTATTTTTGAGAAGAACAAAATATACTATTTGTTCTGAAGTGGTTGAATGTCTATTTTATTGAAATAAATTCATGTTTATTGAAATATTTATTTTTTGGTTGAATGACATTCCAGTTTCCTCACCCCAATTTCAGCCGCTATGGAGTTATAAATCAGCGCTACATTTTGGAGCATTTTCATCAAGTGCTTCAAGATAGTCTTCGATGGCCACGGAAACATTCCTTTTCATGTCGTATACTTCCGAATATGAAGTCTGGGACTGGAATGCATTTACGAAATGAGATAGCCGCTTGATGACTACGGTATTCGGCCATCCGATGTCGATTTAATAAGTGGGGCACTGTCCAAAGTGGCTTATCGTGAATACTCTGTTCGCTTCAAATGCAGGGAAGTGATCGCATAAACTTTTCATGTTTTGTTTGACCGTGGAGGTGACGTTCACTGGCAAGCAGCGAACGTGACCCTTGTCTATAAATCGAATATCCGCAAGGAGGTAATGGCAGCTATCATGAATAGCCAGTGGGAATTGTTATCTGCATTGAATGCGATGTACAGCATTAACGATATGCCGCATTGCGATTTCATCGATAGGAAGCGTAGGGAATGTCTTTCAATTCTATGACTTTTCACTCATTCTCTTATAAAAAAATTAGTGAATTATTATTAGTAAATCTTTCTGTCATCAACTCCGATAGTCGAGATAAGAATGGCTTTTTATTTACATTGATTCTTCGGGGAAGAAATTTTAATTATACACAAAGTGGAGGGGTCTGAATTCTCCGTCGTCATTGATGATGGTGTAGCTTTAATGAATTAAGAAATATATTTTGGCTTTCTTCTGTGAGTGTACCACTTACCACTCTTTTTGAGAAAATTCCATGTTGATTGATAGGTCTAGGTGTGTGAGATGTATTCGTTTGGAAGCGTACGGTTGAAGTTCTATTCGAAATAATTTATCAGGTGGGCTGTTTGGATCAATCCCACTGCGCTGTATTGCTTTCTTTTATTTCGTTTAATTTGCAGTTGAATCGTTTTCTCATCGATCCGAGGTGCTCAGTTATTCTTCTTCTGCCCTTTGCTTTGTTTTACAAATTTAATGCGATCTGAAGCACTGTCTCCTTTTCACATCTTCTATATTATTTCTACTGTATAGATACCTTTTTCTCAACTTATAGGCAAACAAACTCTACAAATGAGGGGCCAAAATGCACAGAATTTATCAGAGAACATGCGACGGCATATCTTACTTCCTAAATATTGCTATTGTTTCCTAAAATTGGTTTAATATTTAATACATTAAAAAAATAACAAAAAAAAGGCAAAAAAAACAAGAAAAACAAAAACCGGTAAATATTCCTGACGTTAACAGCGCACAAACTGATACATTTGTTCATTTGCAACAATATCTCGCATTCTTTAAATAACTTTTATCAAAATGCGGCTGATTCCTCATTCAAGTCTCCTGTTGATACGTAAGTATGAGTCATCATGTGCGTTTAACAGAGGATAGTGTAACTACTTCCAATGTTGTGTTTAAAGAGGTCCTCTGACCTGAATTCGTACATGAAAATTCCAATTAAATTTTTACATAAGACCCTGCCTTTTTTTCTACATTTAAAAATTATCCGCGCCTATCCCTCTGTGGACCCGCATTGAAAAGAGCGGGGGAAGCCCGTTGGGAGCGGGCGCAGCACGCTCGTTTGGTTTTATTTTATCAGCCCCGATCCATGTTCGTGATGTTCGCTAACAGTTTATAATGCAACTACTTCTTATTCATAGGATCAATCGATTAGTCAAAATTTTTAAAAACTAATTGGCTGGTAATGTACCAAAAAGACAATTATTATTCCAGCGAAGCAGTCACTTAAGAGGAAGCTCACCGTGAAGTAATGTAATAAACGTTATTGTCCCGTTCCTCTCTCAATAGGCAATATTTGTTGCAGCTCAGGGTAGAGAGACTTAATAAGAGTGTGAAAGGAGTTCGATTGGCACTTGGTGGAACTCATAGTTCTGAATTAGGCCAAAATTGCCTTCCCTTTACCTAGTTTTCTGTTTTTTCAAAGTATTCTTCTCCGTGGGGGTTTGAAAAACAAGTATCAGTTCCCACTATTCCGAGCGTAATTAGACTGTGAAGGTTTTCAGTCACGTCAGGTTTTGTATCGAGGAATCCAGCTTTTATCCAAATTTCAGTGAATTTCCTCCATCCTGTTCCATAATTCGAACTGATTTTGCTACTCGAAAAAAGTAAGTAAACTGGATTTAGTTTCTTGAAACCTCCCACAAACACAAACGAGAAACTATTTTTGTAGGAGCTCTGGCTAGTGGAATAAATTTTCTTCGCATGTTAACGTTCCTTGACCGTTACATGGCTCCTAATGATTAATTATTCTGCACCTAAACAAGGTAGATGGATTCGATATGGAAAAGTATTTGCTACCTCAAGAATTTATCACTACTCCCCTTAAGAGAACATAACATCCAACTAAAACCTTGCCGTCCTCGGTGTCGTTGGGGTAAAGTCCTCGCCTGCCAATCCGTAGCTCGTGGGTTCGAATCCCCCTGGGTACGTGATCCCTAACCACGGCATGGATGTTTGTGTTGTGTTTTGTTAGTGTTGAAAACCCGTTGTGAAGGCCACAATGTGCTGTTTACGGTAAAATTGGAAATAAATAAATAAACCGTGGAATTTTCCTATCTATCAACGTGCTTTTGGCGGTAGATAAGCCATAAAAATTAAGCTTACTGTCATGTAACCAAGTCAGTTTCAATTATGATTATGTTCGAAGTCATTTATTAATCCCAAAAGTTATCTCGCCGCTCTCCTCCTGATGGGAATAGAACCGGCACCTCAGCCTGATATAATCCGTATATATGTATGTATCCTGTACATCTTGACAGCCACCCAACGTGGGAAAGGGGCACCCTTATCTTCACAAACCCCTAGCACCCATCGGTTGCCATTTGCGTGTCACGAGTCCCGCCTCGCTGGCACTGCTACCTACGCTTATAAGAGGGACCGGGGGGGCGAGGGACGGTGAGCAACAAGGAAGAGGGCCTTCGCGTGCCGCCGGGCGGATCATTTCTGTTTTCGTGGAAGGCGGCGTGGGTGTGGCGGGGGTATTTGGAGTGGGGGGTTGGGACTGAAGATAGAGGGGGTGGGAAAGGAAAGGCCAGTGGTCGAGTGGGGGTGGAATGAAAACACGAGTCCTCCGCCGTTTTATGTGTGTGGAATGGTCGGGGGAGGGATGGGAGGGTGGGGAAAGAGTAGCCTGCAGGACGCCGTTCCTCCTCTCCGGAGGGCCACTCACGTTTTAAATCGTGCGTCGGGAAGACGTCACGCGAAAAGGACGCCTCCTCCTGGAGAGAGTGTTACCTTCGCCGTGGCAATCTCAAGCCCGTTTATATTTGCGATTTTTTTTGGTTGTCGAATATTTCGTAATTACAGTTAGGGTTTAATCAGCGACGAGTTTTGAGCTCAGGTGAAAATTTTGCGGTGCCGTTCAGGATAGTATTTTTGGCTGGTGCTCCCTCGTCTCAAAAGTTGCTAATCCCAGCAAAATTCGACTTGTATCGTAAAGTCACAATACTGTGGAAGTAGCGTAGGTAGAAGTGCCGAATTTTCTTAAATACTAGTGGTTTATCCGACTCAAGATTCGTGATTTTCTGTGCTTTTCCTCTTTTATCAGGTCACTTAAGTTGAGAGTTTATACTTCGAAACATTAACAAATAGGCGAATGTGCGGCAGGTTCTAGTATTCCAACATGAAAGTGTCTGAGCAGTGTTTATTTAAATGTTCACTCTTGTACAATTCAAATTGAGCTCATTGCTCTTGAATGAGTTCGGAAATAATTATTTTGTGAACCCTGTTTTCCGTACGTTGGCAGCGGTTTCACTCCAGCTCTATGCTTTTTGAATTCGAGGAAACATCAGAAGAATTATTAGGTGCCTTCTAGTCGCGACTGAGTTCTATATTTTATCCAAAAATTATTCTTGTAACATTGTAATCCCCTACTTCTGTCTTTCTTTTGAATTATCTGTTATACTAGCATGAAAAGATATTTATACTTCGGCTGTTCTTATGCTGTTTAGAATCGGTTTCGGTATATACACCTCGTCATGCTTCTTGTTCTTTTGGTGGTGATGGATGTTTAGAATCCTGGGAAATAGTGTCAATTTTTTGGGGATCATGAACAAGTTAGTGATGTGTGTCTTCATAGGGTTTCATGTGTAGTTGAGACTGAACTCTACTCAACTTGCTACTCCACATCGTTTATTTGTTTCACCTCTCCGCTTCCTTCTCGCAGCTCTTCATGCAGGTCACCAACATCCATGGTCTCGGCAAGGCTTAATTTTGATTATGTTCACTGTTAACGTGGTCATTAAAGGAAAGCGACATGGTGCAGGCATAGTAGCATTTGTTTACCCTGTCTACTCGCTGCTCGGGCGTAATGATTTCATATGACGGGCTTGTTTAAAAGGGTGTCATGCGTGACCTTTATTAAGCGATGAAGAATCAAATTTCCTCTATTTACCTGCTGGTTATTCTCGTTACTTCAGAACGATTAAGGTATTTGACTGTTTTTAACTTGATTACTGCGTTGTCAGGGATTTTTTGCTGTGCGTAAGGGCTATGGGACTCCGGATGCAAGTGTGAACCATAGCTTTGATGGCCTAAGAAGTTTGTGTTTCCAATGTGAAGACTTACCGCAATTTCTAACAGCGAAGCACCTAATGGACCCAACACTTGTGAACTATGTTGTGCTCTTTTGTGTGGGACTTTCATGGGGAAGAACGAAGCAGAAATGTCTTTGAAGACGTTGTTCGGGGTTGGGGCCTGGGTAGCTTGGTGGCTATAGATAACCGATAATTAGCCGGAGTGCCTCTGAGAGCTAAGAGAAGTGCTTGTGTTGAGTGAAATGTTGTGGGGCTCTGTGAAGAAAAACCACCATTAGGTATTCATCCGAGCGAATCCATCGACATCCGCTGGTTTTCTTCCGTTACGTGGGTGGGAACTGGGTCGCCAGAGTCTTTAGTCCTCGTAGTCGATGGATTTCGAAGGCGTTGGTGAGCGATTACCGGTGCATCGATTTTTCTGTCTCCGCAGACAGCCTCGCGGCGAGTTTCATCGGATCTCCTTCGCACTCCGGCGTCACTGCGGGAAGGAAGAAGTGTGCGGGGGTGTTTTTCCGTGTGTTTTGGGGGCAGGGCGTCCCCCCGGCCCCCCCTCTGCTCCCTTGTCACCTTCCCGAAGCCTCCTCGTCAACCCTACGACGCACCGCCTTCTACCTCGTCCGTCATTCTCGTTGCAGGAGGGTAAAGCAGAGGAAGGAATAGGCTTTTATCTAGTGCAGTTTCGGTCCGTTGCAGGCGCTCTCTATGGCCTTCTTCGAATCCACTAAGCGCGAGCAAATAGTCACCCACCACCGCTGTCTACATTAACTTCATTTTTCCTTCAGGTCATCTCCCAACCTTTCTGAGAAATTTTGTTGGAATGAAGCAGAAATTTTGTTCCCAAACGCCATTCCTCCCATTTTTGTAAGCCAAGGTCGTATGTCGCCATAAATTTTAATGTTTATTCCGTCCATCTGCAATCGCAATCTATGGAATGCTCGTCTCAACCACATTTTCCGCAATAAATTTCAGTTTATTGCACACTATTCTACTAATTTTCATTCTTCATTGAATTTTCAAATGAGATATTGTTCTCAACTTTCGTATCTTCAATCTCTGTAGGCTAAATTTCATTATCTCATTTAATATTATTTTTCATTCGAATACCAATAACCTTTTCTAAGCCATTTTTGTAGCCTTTATTTTACAGTCACGGAAAGCCAGCGTCACATGCCCCTATTTTCTTGTTTTTCCGAGATTATCCGCTATCATTTCCACGCAAACATAATGCTCGGCTGCTGCTTCTTCTAGAAATGTGTCTTATTGCCTCATGTTTGCATTAATTCTTGTTTTGTATGGGTACATCGTCTGAGAGTTCCATTGAAATTGTTAAACATCGTTGTTTATATCGTCTCGCCCTGTATGGATGGCATGTTTTTAAAGGAAATTAACTCGCTTGCTATACTGCGCCAGCGGGTTTCGTTGACATCAGCATTTTAATTCAAGAAAAAATTGAAGGTGAATATTTTTTCAACCCTTTAAAAAAAAATCCTTTTCGTTGAAACTAATTAGTTCTGTCAAATAAAGTTGGAATAAACGTGGTTTAAGAACGACCCATGCCTCATATTGTATATCTAACGTTACGTATGTCTTAGCAAATTCCTGTTTCTCCAAAATTTTTTCGTCTAAAATTTTTGAAAGCCGTGCTTTTTTTCGGTGGTGATAAGTATAGTGTTATTAATTCCATTCTGTCAACCTCACCTTGTTTTTTATTTCACAACGCATCTTATTTTATCCATAATCAACCAAACCCCTTCGCCTCGCACTGAACGAGGATTCGCGCTAAGAGGCATTGAAATACGACCTCTTTCACCCCGAATGTGTACCCTGAGTTTCTTAACACGCTTCCAGCTCTCGGCTTTTTTTATTCCTCCCGCCTTGCTCGCCGTTTTCGCTCCGAGCAAAGTGTTGGCTCGGAATGCTTAAAGCCGCTCCATTCTTCCGCTTAAGTCCTTAAAGAGACGACAACATCTTTCGGCGTCTCCCACAGTCTCTCTCTCTCTCGTCCCCCATTCAGACTTTTTCCGACCCTCCCCTTAAGAAGTGTCCTATTTTGTTCTCTGCCTCCTCGTCGTCTGGCCTCGCATCTCGTGGGTGTATTCCTCTTTTCAGACTAAAGTTTTCTCTTCATACTGGAATCACCTCTCCCTTATCCTCAGTTTCCTCCTCTTTCTTCCCTCTTTTTACCGGTGTCAACCGAGGGTAGGAATGCTTTTCTAACTTTTTTCTCTCTTTATAATTACTTCATCACATGGATGCCCCTTGGAGAGTTGTCTAGTTAATTTAATCGGTTATTTATTCACTCTGTTGTATCAGCCGCTCCCTTCCACAAACCAGCTTTGTGAACTCGTTATCATCTAGGGAGTATGCCCTAATTTTTTAGGTGCTTGTTTTCTTTTAGGGTCAATTTAGAAAGGTGGCGTCATTATATTACCTTCTTAACTAATATCGGGAGTATTTTATTGCCGAGATTGATGCTTCTTCGTCAAGTATTTCTGGGGATGCTTGCATATGTCCTTGCATGCATTCCATATTGAGTGATATATGATTTCTTTTTTATGGCCCTTATAGGTTTTTCCACATAATTTTTAAGAGCCTTAATTTTTGCCGCTGGTGTTGTAGTGGTGAAAGTACTTGATACTTAAGGTAATTACTCGACCGTCTTATAAAAGGGATGTGTTTTGCGTTGTTAATTTTTGTGGTGAAGATACTAGAAGGTGATGCGTAATCTTGTGACTCAAGAGGATTGGTATATTTTTCAGCAGCGTTTTGTTGTTGACTTAGAAATTGCTTAAAGAAATCGAAGTTGTTTTCTCTACTAATTAGAGTCTTGTGAACTACTGCCCTGCTTGCTTCATCGTGTACGTTCCTATCCTTGCTTGTTTCACTGGACCTGTTAAGTTTCCAATGCTCCTCGGTCTTCTCCCTGGAGGATAAAGGAAAATTGTGAAACCGATTGCTGTCATCTCTCTCAGGGTCGTGTTTTGGTGGCCCTGGGGTCATAGGGAAGAGGGAACTTGAGGGAATCTCGCTAGTTGTGCAAGTTCTTCCCCGCGATTGCAAAAGTCGACTCCCCCATAATTATTTTTTACTACTGTCAGTGCGATCGAGTTTTGGATGGGGTGATTTGAACGGTGTGTCTCAAGAGGAATCGCTGGCCAATCGAGCGTGAGTGCTCTCTGCCCCGGACACGTGACACGGTCGTGGCTATTTTTTTCGAGTTTCCTGCCCCCCATGCCGCGAGTTGTGGAGTGTGAGGCATAGCGTGTGCACGGAGGCCAAAGTGCGCCTTTGCAGCGATGATCGGCCTCTGGGGGTTCTCCGGTACCCACCTCCGGAATCGTCAGTATGAGATACTGCTAGGTTGGTCTCTCTCTCATTTCCATCATCCTTTCTTATTTATACTTCATCTTTTTCTATATTTATGTAAGTATATTTCGCAATGGATCGTTTGCACGAAATTTCGAAGGTGAACGTGAGTAAATTTTTTCTCTGGATTCTCACCGGGTTAAACTCTCCATTTTTAGCCAACGTTTCGAGCACCGGCTCGGGGCTCATCCTCAGGGCATCCTCGGGGCACATTCAACAGCCCTTAGGATGAGCCTCGAGTCGGAGCTCGAAACGTCGGCAGAAATGGAGTTTCTAACCCGGTGGGAATCCCGAGAAAAGTTTACCCACATTATTCGCCGGAAAAGAACAAATCTTATTTTACGGAGGTGAATGTTTGATATATCTTCCTGAGGATGTTAATAATTCATCACCACATGCTACCATGCGTTTGCACTTAGATTCACACCAATTTCATTAGGAGATTTTATTTTATGTCCTCATTTTATCTCCGATCATAATAATTGGTGAAATGTTTTGCTTTTGAAGTATTTGTGTTCTCGAGTTCTTGTGTACTTATTACGCTCTTCGGGGCATGACCAGTGGGTTGAAAACTGAAATATTCTCGCAGTTTTGATACCACGAAAGCGTTCAGGGTAAGAAAACTTCTTATAGACAATAAATCAATGTTAATATGTTATTTGGGCTGTTTTATAATTAATCATATTAGTAACGGTGTGCTTGCACTTCTACTCACTTTAGTTTCGTGAATCCATGTTTATGCACCCTTGTAACCTTCTGTTATGTGGAGGTTTCCCAACCCCAACCTGATGAGTCTCGTGTACGATTTGCAGTTTAATTGGTCTGTCACTCATTTTTGTATATTTTCTGGATTTTTTCTTGTACCATTGCTGATTTCCAAGGGAAATAACTGCTAAAATTCTTCCAGAACCATCAATTTAGTTGGGAACTGACAGTTACCAAAATCTTTTGAAAGTCATATAATCGTGTAGACATTTGGTTGATCGGAAATAAATGCAGTTTCATTTATCAATACATCGCTAACTAGTTACCATTGTTACACGTTGCTCTCTCCAATTTCATTACTATATTTATTTTATTATTCACTCGTATTATCTCCAATCTTTATGTTTAGTGAACTGTTGTTCATTTAATGTATTTTCGTACATTTATGCTCGATTTTCTATGTGCTTGCCCTGTGCCTTGAAATGCACCATGTAATCAGTAGAATATTTTGTGGAAATTGTATGGAAATAACTTTTCAGTGTTGTGGCTGTTGATACGTTTTAAAGATATTTCTAAATAAGACTCGCCCATGAATTCGTGAATGGATTTTTTTACAGCTTCGATTGTAGCATGCGGATACACGACAAAATAAAGGCCACTTAAAAGCATTATTGGTCGCCATATCCTCTTTCCTGTTGCATTTTCCACTTCATTCACGTGCTATTGATTTATTTTTTTCAAAGTCGTTTAATTCGCTGTGCCTTAAGGACGACTTTACGTTCACGTTCATGCCCGCTCCGTGGAAGAACTCGGATTCGCGTGTGTTTTTTTGTTTGGAGTCGTCTATTTGATGGTCAGCACAAGTCTTGCGACCCCATGGGTATTGAGTCCAAGGATGGACGTTGTACCCGCGCTCCGTTTTACCCCAATCCCTCCGCCGCACCCTCCAACTCGCAATGGTAATGTTCCATCTGGGTGTTGGCGTGACCAGGAGGGGAAGAGTTCGGCGCGAGATGCAATTTGCATATTCGCGTCAAGATATATCGGTCGAAGTTCCAGTCTCGACCCAGGGGTGAGAAATTCAAACTAATATCGTTTATCGCGTGTCCACTTAGGAGGAAAATAAACAGTTCCTGAAGCCGATGTGAGAAATATTCTGCCCGGTGAGATATGAAAGAATGTCCTTCCTGAGGCTCCATTGGTAAACGTGCACGTCTCGTGTCGTATGAAAATGGTCGGAAGCTTATTGTTATGTTTTCCTCTCAGCACTTTGGCCGTCATTTCAGCACTTCGGGTTCATAATATCAGCATGCAATAGCAGTTCTATGCAGGGATGGCAAGTGAAACGAAACGAAAATGTTTCGTTTGTTTCGACCCGGAGAGAAACGAAAATACGAGGCCTGGGTTTAGTTTCGTTCCCGCACGAAATTAAAATCACCAAGGAGTTAAGTTTCGACCCGGGACGAAACTTTACTCCCAGGAACGAAACTAAATTAATCGAAACTCCCCTGCTCATAGTTAAATTTCGATCCCAGAAGTTGAGTGGAGGGGGATGAGAGAGAATAGTTTCGACCCATTACGTTTGACATACGCGTAAAGAGATTAAAAAATTGAACTAAAAAATCGAGTGGCAAAATGTATTCATCTTTCTCCTGTTGGCCGTAAAAAAATATGAGTGCCCCATGCATCAAATGGCGGTAGGCCGAACCTCTACTTCATTCAACCATACTTCGTACTCGGTGTGTGGGTCGAAACTAAACTGTTTGAAGGTGAAGCACGTGATCCCTCTGGTGCGAAACATTATCTGGTTTTCGTTTCGTTCCCGAGTTTTAAGGCCTGGTTACACGGTACAATAACACGTACAAGTTAATGTACGTTTGCGTGAATGATTTTTGTGGACCGGAACGGAACATGTACGAATGCATGAACCAAATTAGAACAGGTTCTATTTTCCGTTCATGCATTCGCACAAGTTGGGTGGTTACACGGTGCATTTTCGTGCACGGTGTTCATTCACGCGTTCATACATTTAGACATTAACCCGTACGTGTTAATGTATCGTTTAACCAGGCCTTTAGTTTAGATTCGACCCGAAGTAGTTTTGACTCCGATTTCGTTTCGACCCTGAGTTTAGTTCCCCGGGTTTAAATCTTCTTCGTTTCGTTTGTACATTTCACTTCAGGGAACGAAACTATTGAAATTTCACTGGTTTTGACTTTCGTTTCTCTTTCCATCCCTGGTTCTACGCGCTGAAAATCGGAATTAATAAGGTACATCATCAGTATCAACGAGAGGTAATTTCGCTTATGTTTTGAAATGCCTCACATTTTCACTTTGCTGGCGCTGAGTTTCTGCTGCCTTTTTATCTGTTTTATAGCGTTTCTATTTTATTCAATATTTCCCTTTAGCAGCGCGGTTTTCTCAAAGCCACTTTAACTCATTTATACTATAATTTTGGGGTGCAATTTCTGCTATCGAAGCCCTTTTTCCATGTAATTTATTATCGCCGTCTCAACTGATAGCCCCGCAATTCGGGTTCCGCCAACGCTAGGGGTAAAATTATACAGTCAAATTCATTGCCATTTATACAGTTCCCTCCTTTGAAACGGCAATATGCTCGCGGAAGTATGAAATAGTTCATAGATCTACATCAGCATTTGTAGGGTACTGGCAATGTAATGAAAATGATGATTTAAAAAAGTTTTGATTTTATAGTGGGTATGAGGAGGTAAGTTGTAGATTTAGGAAAATGTTAGCCGATTATTTTATTTTGGCATACTTATTTGAGTTGTTGAATATTATTTATCGATCATATTCCAATATAATGAGTATCGAATTTCATGCATTATTCCGATTGCCGCAGCAATCGTTTAGATGAAGTGTTATGGTTTGCGATTATTATATTTGTTATTTTTAAAACTAAAATTTATGAAAATAAAATAAATAAATTTAGAAATGTGAAAATATTTTATTATTTGGATTATCGATAAAATACTTTCTCAAATAATTTTAATAACACGGGAAATTATTTCATGCATAATCACCATTGCTGTTGCTTTTATGAAGGAAACTTCTTAAACTGTTAAGCATGTTTTATAATCACATTGATGCCATTTGCTTTGCCTGGTTTTTAACTTATGGTTTAATTTATATTGGTTTTAGAATACATTTTCTGTCTCTACTGCCTTGTAATAGGGTGGGACACTAATTTCCTGCTTGGACACCATCATTGTTCCAATGATCCCGATTTATAAAGGTCTACCGCGATCCCTCATTGGCTCATATATTTTTAAAGGTTCTTTTATTTCCTTTTTTCATCATTCACGATTTTTGCCTCGAAAGGCCAAATTTCAGCTGGAGAGGTTGGGGAAGGTCGTTTTTAACTCCTTGCCTGGAATTCCGAGCTGGTGACAAGTGTGATGTGCTACGTTGAAAGGCGAGGATGCGATGCCTGCTTCTTGTTGTGCCGGCGCCTGGCCCCTTCTCAAAGGGCAAACCGCAACTGCCCCCGGCGGCGCGACAGTAATTGGCAGAGCGTGGGAGGGAGAATGGCCTGCGAGGTAACCAATATACGGGGAGAAGAGGCGGCCAATCTCCTTTGAGTTTTAGAGCGAATGTGCTTTGAGGTCTACGCGAGGATCCCGTTCTATTGGTCATTTTCCGGTGCCGGTGGTACCTTTTATGGGAGCATAGAGGAGGCAGGCCACTTAGGCCAACGGTCAAGACGAGAGAGATAGAAAAAGCCTCCGCTTTAGTGCTTTCCTAATGGTGGGAAGTGTTTTACTGCCGTTGGTTTGGGAAGTTTTTAATGAGTTTGAACCCTGTGGTATGTTCGCAAGGGAAATAGGTACCTCAATCGATGTTTTGATTATGTTAGTTCGTTGTCGCGGTGATGTAGTGGTGATTGTTTTCAATACTTTGATGAGTGGTTCCAATAAATATTTTTCTACGTTTTATTTCATTATATTGAGATGATCATCCAAAGTTAATGCTACGTACTAATTTAATATGAAGATATTTAGTCAATCAATTCAATAATATAGCCTTTGGATATAAAAATTCGCTTGCTTTCGAAAAACGTCCTCTGCACCCGTGATGCGTTTTCCTTAATCGGTGCTGTGGTTCCAGGAGGTATGTCCCGCCTATACTCGGCTGAAGCGATGCAGGAAATGACGTTGCAATCACCTTCTATCATCGGTGGATGCTTTCGTGAGCTGCCATGTTTTTACGTTTCTTTTTACGCTTAAGTATCCCCATTAGATGCCGTAATTTAAGAGAGTTATTTTCGATATATGTGTTATAGTCCTGTAAACGAATGTATTTCCAAAAATATTGAAACTCATTTAATGCAGAGAATTTTTTACTATTGTGAGGGGTAAAGGTTGCATCATGCTTTGGCATGGTAGTGTTCCTATTTATTGAAGTGAAAATATTCTCTCTAATTACATTGACATAAATTCGAACCTTTTTCAAAGAATTACTTTCCTTATTGCGACATTTCTACATTGAATTTTCATTCTTCAACAGCCGCGAGGAAAATTATTTTTTAAAGCTGTTTTTTGCATTAAACACAGAGCTACAAAAATAATTTTTATCTCGTGGTCAAACATTATGGAATCAGTGTAAAAATAAATTAATACTACCGAAACTTCGAGGGTAGCAATTTAAAGAAAAAATTGGAAAAACGGTTTCAAGTTCATGCTAATTACAAGAATGTAATTTAATTCCTATTTATTTTTATTATTATAAAAAATCGTTCTTACCGTCATGTATTAATGTATTGTAACCATTATTCATAGCCCTGATGAAGATATCAGAAAATATCGAAACTTCGGCAAACAGTTTTGCATTTCATTTCTCTGACCTATACTCCAATTCTATATTAATTACTATATAAATTGAGGCCATGAAAACAAAATCGATTTAGAAAAACGAGTTGTTACTGGTTAAGCTACCATTGTGCCTTGTTAACGCAATGGGAATTTTAATGTATCCCATTATTTACGTGGCCTTAGCAGTATCCAGTGATATGGCTCCTTTACCAACTGTTCGACTTATTATTAGCTACCGTTTTGCCCTTTTCCCACTCTTTCTTTGCTTGTTTCGACCTCTCGCTATCTCTCTCTCACGGCGTCGTCATGGCGATTCCGAAAATAGCCGGTTGCTTTTGTTTATTGCTCCTCGTTCATTATTCATGCTGTTTTCGGAACCTTTCCATTTACGTCTTTCGCCTTCTTCGACCGAAATCTATATATGTACATAACGTCCCCTTTTTAATTTTTCTGCTCGTAACGCTTCTGGAGTTTGGGTGGAAACTTCAGTTCAACCCGCGTGTTTTTGACGCCGTTCCATCTGGCGGCGTATGCGAATGAATAAGTTCTCGGTCCCATTGTAATTTGGTGTTTGATTGGTAGTATAATCGTTGTGGCTGAAAGGTAGGGTTTAAATCCACCTTCCCTTCCGTTTTCCGGCAGAGGAAGTTACAATACATTGACCTACACAATGGAGGGGTAAAGAAAGTTAGGAATTTGGAGAAGGCGAAATTACGCATTATGTATTCAGGAGCTCAGCATGGAGGTTTTTTTGCCTTTTCATCACAATCTATTTGTGTAACATTCAACCCTCCTGAATATATGTTTCATTTTCCCCACCAGTAATTTATCCCGTCATCGATTAGCTATCGTAATTCATCATTTTCCAAGGTTTATTCCTGTAAACGTACCAATGACGCATAAGATATCGACGCATACTAAGTTATCGTTAAGAATCTCTTCAGTATTCTAGAAACTATATAATAATGTCAGTAGGCATTAATTATATTAATTTCAGTGTAGTATTGAGTCATAACCACGCCCTGTAGTTTGTTTTATCTGTTATGTTTTTACTGATTAAGCGAGTATTGTGGAAAAATTATTTTATGGCTATAGCTTCATTGGCTCAAAGGTATTTATGTTTTTATCGGTGCACTAGTCCATTCGTACTTTCAATTACTTTGCATGAAGCCAAACTGTTTATGTTTGCATTTTAGTTTTTTTCCTTTTGTTGAATTATGCGATTTTGCTTTCCGTGGCAAAGCTTCCTCATCCGCATCGTTTTTAGACCTGCTCTTTTCCTACAAACAGTGATACCACTTTTAGGTTCGTTTTTTAATAGATCAGCCTTGCATAACCCCGTCTTCAGCCACAGGCTTGTGAAGGTTAGGGTGGGCAATTCTTTTTCCTGTTTCACGACTAGGAAATTTTGCGTAGGGGTGTCCGTAGATTCACTGGGCATTTCAACTGTGGAGCTTTTTATTAGCTACCCAATGGATCACCAGGCTCATCGATATACTTTAAAAACTTAACTTTAACATTCTAAGATTTTTATCATGCACACTGTCGTTAATTGATATTGGTCTGAGGTAAATTTAAACACGTTTTTTTCTGTACCGTCGAAAGTATTCTAGTTAGTAATATCAATCGAAATAATCAGAGTATTACTTCAAGGGCTCCAAGACGGGCACTTTTTCATTTTGGCGGACGGCGTAACATCTTCAGTAGGTGGGAAAATGTTATATCTCAATGGTGGGGCTTGTTGAAGCGCGTGTTTATCGTCCGTCGCCATGAGCAACAGGTATCGCCGCCTGGGTGACTCAGTCACGTTCGTTTCGGGTCGACACGTTGAGTCACGCTTCGAAGCATTGTTTGCTCGGTCGGCCGAATTGAAGATCCCCCCATTGTCTCCCTTGTACCACGACTCCTAGCGCCTAGAAAAAATTTTATTAGGAAAAGATATCAATTTGTTTTAGGAGAAGATCCCAAAGACCCTTTTACTTGGTGAAGTGTGGCAATAGATCAAGCTGAGTAACGTAGTTCGATGATGCTTTTTTCTCTGCTCTCAAATCCTCAGCCAGGAGGATTTGAAGCGCTACTCCTAAAGGGAAAGACTGGAAGGAATCCAATTGCTAATAAAAATGTATCCGCATCTTGAGCTTCGTATACTTAGATAGGAATAGTTTTGCTGCACGTGCATCTCTCTACATAAGATATCAAAAATTTAATCTCAAGCATGGCTATCAAAGTATTCATTCACCGTATTTCTAGGTGCTTGTTCAGTATGTCGTAGTTATAAATTAAAACTTTTTAATAATTTTTTATTTTTCAAAATTCCGCCCGATTCCTGGCCAGTAAACTCATGACATGTGAATTAAAATGTATTCTTAGAATTTATATCTGATTTAAGATTAAGAACAGCTTTTGGAGTGCTTTAAACATCCCTGGTAACCACAGCGTAACCTCATGCTGTCACCGATTTAACTTGCCTGTCTGTAGCTTGTGAAGGAGCCTCATCCGTGCTTCACTGTTTCTCCTTTCGTATTTTTTTTATAATTAGAACTACGAAGTTAACCTTTAAATAGCCGAGCCGTGTTCCTAGTATTTTTTAATGGCCTTTCAATTCCTGAGTAATTGGAATTTTAAGGCAAACTTGAATATAATACATGCCTATCATGGACAGTGGCGTAGCCAGGGGGAGGTCCGGCCCCCCCCCCCCCCCCCGAAATATAAAAATACATTTACTCTCCTTCGTAAAAGAAAACAAAATATTGAAAAATATGGATTTATAAAAGATTTCATTGACAAATGAAGTTTTTTCCATGATGAAAAGTATTAATATTTGTTTAAACTCTCTACTTAGTACCCTTTTTTTAAACCCCCCCCCCCCCCCAGTTTTGGACCTCCCCCCGAACAAAATTCGTGGCTACCCTAATGATCGTGGATTGATCTGTGCAAAGCTACTTTAGCTCTTTTTGTGGTTTTACCAGACAATTTTGTTGTTGTTTGTCACTATGGAAAACTCGGGCATAATCTTGTGAACTATATTTTATCCTGTGTCCAATATAATTATCTCTTGTGAGTTGAAAGAGTTCGTCTGTGTCTTTGAAGAAGAAGTTGATGGTCTCCGTCTATCCTTCTGGGGCCCTTTATTGAAGAGTTCCAACCGCCTTCGCCGGTCGATCTGCTATCAAATTGAATTTTCTGCCTTCTCCGTCACTTCCGGCGACCGGCGATAAAAATGTCGTCTTCGTACTATACGATCGTCTTTGGTGTGCAGTTGATTTTATGAAAAGTAATAAAAATCTTAAAGTGTTGATTTGGAATTTTATTCATTCGAGAGAATTTCTGTGCTCATTAAAGGAAGTGATTGTTTTTATTTCAAAATTAAATTTTCGTTCGGCAAAAATCAAATATCCATCGATTACCGTTTAAAAATGTGCATAAAGTTAGTCATTGAAAAACCTTTGCTCAAATACATTTTTTTTTGTCCCTAGCGTTCATTGAATTACTTTATTCTCCATATTTCTATTTCCTCTTTTGATTGTTTCAGAGGTACGTTGTACTAGATCCATTAGTTCGTTTCGGTCGTGGTTGCGTTTAACCCCTCGTGAACTTAGAGTTACAATTTTTTTATAAATGTTATACAAAAGTATTCATTTCTTAAAGTTTTGCATTAACTGGTTGTATATGTATTTCTGTTATCATTGAATTTCTTTACTTTGCTTAATCTTTCGGAAATTGAAATTTTATTTGTTACGAACTCGAGAAAATATTTAAATTTTATATTTGTTCTTTTATAAATTCCATGAAGTTTTTGCTTTTAATCTTTTCATTTTTTACTGTATAAATCCTGTTGCCAAGATGAGAGAAGGCGGATAATGTGCGTTTAAATTATCTTTGCACATTTTTTCATCGGTTGGAAAAGTATTTAGTCTCTCTTCAATTCAATTGTCCTCTTATACTGGTAGATATTTTTTTATTTTCGCTTTCTTTTCCTTATTACTTGAGAATTTTTTTACCGCCTTGATGACATCTTTGGCCTCTCTACCGTTAACTTTTAAATCGACTCGTAATCGGCTTCAGTACGCCCTATATTTTCCTTACAATCAGGTATATCAACATCATTGAAACCATTCAGTGCTCAAAAAACGTTCACGCGAAACGTTGCCTATATTTCAGGTGATATTTCAATGAGAAATTCTACCCCGCAGAGATCGAACAGTTGTGGAATAATTGCTTATGTTAATGTTCCGCGTATGTAGTTATTGTTTGTTGCCTCTTTTCAGTTGGGTAAATATATTGTTTCTTCGGGGGCAGAAGGAGAGGTTGTGAATTTGGTTACGAAATAAAATTATTTTCTCGTTTATTTGAATACTGATTGTGGATAATTATTATGTACGAAATTGATATAGATATTGATATGAAAGTTACTCTGGTATCTTATTGTTTTCACTAATTTGCATGAAACCAAGTATCAATCAATCAAATAAATCAATTAACTTTAATTAATGGGTTTTATCGTACCCATTTTACGGAATTTTATCATAATTGCGTATGTGTTCTTTCAAATTTTTCTAATTAATCTTTTACGTAGCCATGCTTATCTGTCGATATCTCGCTATATCGTAAAATGCTAATTAGTATGAATTTAGTTCTATTATTATGTTATGAAGCACAATAATTTCAATGAAAAATATTATAAATGGTACGATAAAGGCTGAGTAAAACCAAATAGCTAATCTTAGATCAAAACGAAATTTAAACATGATATGAATGTAATCTCCGTGAACGCGTGTATCGATGGAATACTTTTACACGAATTTCCTCCCATATATCTTTCGATTGTGGCTTTTGCATGATCATAGTGCATGTGCGCGGGATTTAATGAATCTAGGGGCATAGATCATAGAGAAAATCCCGACTGATTGGAAGAGACGTCGTGTAATGGAATTCTTTTAAGCGTGTCTCGGTGCCATCGCATTTTACTACTTGTTCGTTTTCTCTTTGCACGGTTCGGGAGGGGGCGTTTCAGGCGGAAATTAAATCTGCCTTTTAGATTTTACCTCCGTGTTTCGTGCTGGCGTCTTTTATTGCTGTAGCGGCGGTTTGGTCTCAAGTTCCTTTTATCTCCGCCAACTCGCCAGTTCGCCTCTCAACAATTTCCCCCAAATTTCATCTCCGATCGAGACCGCTGACTTTGCAAAGGCCCTCGGGGCCACTCTTGCCGCTTTCAAGAAGTCTGCCCTTTCTCATTCTTTCCTCCATCTTCACCCTGTTATTGCTCATTTCGTTTTTCTATTTTGTGATGGATAACCCGTGAGAGTGGGCGAAGAATTTTTTTCGAAGGAGTGTGACTGCCCGCAGAAAATTGCTTCAGAATTGGAGAAATGGTTCCGTTCCCCAGTTGAATACCCCACCGGGGTCGAGGGGGAAGAGGAAATGAATTTTTCTTCCACTAGCCACGTTTTTGTGTGCTTAAGGGTGCATAGTTGGAATTAATATGCAGAATCCATTGAAGACTTGGTGTACGGTGTTTTAAGTTCGAAGATTCGTCTAAACGATTTCGAATGCGTTTGGACTCATTATTTTTTTACGTCACTGTGCTGACACTGTGAATTACGTTTTAATAAGTGAAATTTAGCTGTTTTAACATTCCGTTATCATTTTTGCTGTGATGTTATCAAGATATGTGCCCTTTGGAATTGGTGATTGAGGCAAAAAGGAGATCACATTCCTCGTTAGAGATAGGCTTTTGCGAGATGATAATTTTTAATCCAGAAACCTAAGGTTTTTATGTTACATAGTTGGTACTTACATGCGGAGTTTGTAAAAGTGGTGTGGCGCAGTGTTTACTGTCATCAACTACTGGATCACGCCAATTTAATTGAAGTTGACGCATTTGATTCGTCTATTTGAGAACTAGCCGCTTTAATTTTGAATTTTGTTGGGATGTTGCCGTGTTGGCGCCCGACAGTGGAACGTTATGCCAATTTAAAGTCACCATTTATCGGAAGAATATAAAAACTGGAAAAATCATGCATATTGTGTCTATTTTGCTGAAGTTTTCTACCTTGCCCTTATGATGCATATTGTAGTGTTGGGAGAAGCTCGCAGCTCAGGAAAAAGGGAAATTTACCGTCTGTTTTGCACGCTCTACGTTGGGAGTGTTGTCCTATGAGTGTCTAACTGCTGATTTTGCTGTCATTGTGAAACCGGATTTCTCGTGGGAGAAGATAGGAAAAAATGGAGAATCATGCGCGTTACAATTTTTTATTTAGTCCTCGTCCTTCTTATTGCTCACGTTGCAGTGTTCAGGGAAGCTCGCGGCTGAAGAAAATGGGAATCCGCCGTCAGTCTCCACACGCTCCCGTGCTCTTGATCAAAACCGGGGGAATCGTTTCCGACGGTTGCTTCTTGTAATCCCTCCACTTCCTCCTCTCTTCAATCTCGCCGCGAACGGATTGAACTCCCCGAAGGGATGCGTCTGCAAAGCCCACTCTCGATCAAGTCTCTCTCCCTCCCCCGCAATCGGCATACGTTTCTGTCCCTTTATACGTTGTGAGGGAATTTAAAGCTGGTGATGTATCTGCCGCCGTTCCCGATAGGCTCAATCATATCCGCCGCGTCATCCCACGAGCGAACGTAATCCTGTGCGCTGTGATTATCGACTCCGTTGAGTTTATTAAAATATTCTTTGTTTTTTTTTATTTTATGTTAAAGATAGATGGCCACATACAGCAGTGTTGCCATTTCATAGTGGCCAGTAAACAATAAGAGAATTAGGTATGATTGAAAACGCCAGCTATGTAGGTAGGAAAGATTACCAATACAAGATGAAATACAGGACACAAAGGACCAACTTAAAAAGTTCTTATATCTTAGGGGGACGGTTGATTGGAATATACTCCCTGCAAAACTGTGTCATCCCTATCCTAGCAACAGAAAGATTTTTTGTAACAGTCGCCAAAAATTTATCTTGGAAAACTAATATCATGGTCAATTTTAAATTTTCGATTTCACTGATATAGTTTTATTTTGGTGATGTATTTTCAGTTATTCCATTTTCATTACATATAAGCTTTTTCCACCTGGCAAATGGTCAACTTATAATTTGTATAATGTAATAATGATACACAATTTGAGGACAAATAAGCAATACAACTGGTAGAAATAAGAATTAAATTTACAAAAACACAATGACAATCCGGAAGAACAAGCTACTTCGGTGACAGGGAAAGGTTTATAAAGGATTTCAATGTAAGTGCAAAGGGGTTAGTGTGTGGAGGGAGTAAGTTCAATAGAGGAGCAGTGCGGAAAAAAACGCTTTCGCTTGAAGTAGGTTTGCATGGACCATTTTACTAATTATCCGGTGTTTACTGTGATAATTCAAACATTATATAGTGATTATTTGCGGAAATTCGCGAATTGTATTTTTCATGACATCCTTTCGATGCTCGACCTTTACTATGAAGAATGAAGTAAAAGGGTAGGTATTATGACCTCATTTTGTATCAACTGCCGCATAAATCCATTCCGGGCAATGGTTTCAAGGAATGCTTGAAGCCATTTATTTATCAACTCTCGTATAGGACTACGGATATGTATGCAACCCGATACACTCCCATGTTAACGTTGCACTGGAGCTCGCAGGCGCTCCTGCCGTTATGAATCACAGGATCAGCCGATCAAGCTCTTTCTCTGTGACATTCGGAAGTAGATGTAGTAAAAGAATTTAACCATGTTAAAGTTAGAAAGATTATATTTAATATGATGAAAATTTATCATGCGGAAAACTGTTTAAAAAGTAAGAGGTTTTACAGATGGGATGAAAAGTGGTCAAACGAATACATTTGGATAGTTACACTGCTGGATAAATACATTTGATAGTCTTTTAAGTCCAAAGTATCGTCATATGAATTGAGAGAGTTGTTTTAATCTCTGATTAACAGCCTATCGAGGTAACATACGTATAAATAGATTTTCGTATAAATTCCACGGTGATTATGAATTTCATCTTGTATGGAGTTATTGTGATTTTGCTTCCAACTACATACTTCCTTATTATTGTTTACTCTTTACAGAGAGAAATGGGCTTTATCTGAACAATTCTCTGGCTACTGAAATCCATTTTCTTGCAATAAGCAATTAATTAAGTGATGGAGGATGGTGATACATTATATTAAGTCAATTAGCTGTTTCCGAATCTTTTCGTACTTATTGTTTCGCCTTTCGCCGCGTAAGCATGGTTTGATGTTGAAATAGTTAAGAAAAATGTATTCTTTATTATTTCCACGAAGATATTTTTCGTAATTGTGCATACTTAATGTTTCATTAAACACCACTTTCATTATTTTTGGGCGCTCTGAAGAGGGAGCACTAAGGATCTAAATTAAATTATCGACGATAGCTAGTGGGGTAGTTATTTTCTTGGGTTTGGGAAGTAGTTTCAGATCGATTTATTGCGCAGAAATTTAGACTTTATAGAAAAAACGCACTATTCATATTATGATCGTATAATCATTCTCTTATATTCGCACCGTATTTTTTTCTCGTGTGCTATGTTAAGGCCATCGACGTTGAAGTCTAGAGTTTGTTTCGTCTTGCTTCTTTTTGAAAAAAAAATGTCTGGACCGTTATGAGAATCCCTTGACACATGCAAATGTTGGAGTGCCGAACGCCGATAAACGTTCGCCTCCTAAGTTTGGCGCTGCTATCGATCAAGGTGCACGTGAGTTGGGGGTGAGGTTGAAAGAAGTGAAGGAGATAGCGAGAGGAAACTCCTTTTTAAAAGCCAATATGCCTGCCGCTCTGTTAGTTAGCCGTTGTCGTCAGGGACTCTGACCCCCCCCTCTTCCTCTCCACGACGCGACGTCGTTTCCTTCCGGGCCTGGCTCGGGATGACAGTTCCATGAAACGCTGTTCTTCGTTTTATCCCTCTTCTTTCTCGGCTCTCCGTGAAAATCAAGGGCTCAGATCAGTTATCATCGATTGTCTCCTCCTTAGTCACTTTCCTCGGAGTGACGACATATCTCGTCGTGCGTGAAACACTGCTTGTGTGAGAAGGTGCGGTACTACATGCGTGAAACACTACTTTCCCCGTATTGAGTTCACCACTAGAAAAATTTTGCCCTAGAAAAGTGGTGGGTGATTTCCCGCCGAAAAATAAAAAATAATTATAACTTACGTGGTTATTTTAATTTATCTTCTTTTTCTACGTACCTGAAAGTCGTTAGAAATAAATTTAATACAAATTTCAACCTGAAATGCGTGAAATATACAAAAATAATCGTTATACGTGTGTAACCATTAAAAATGGTATCTCTTCTGGAGCTTTTTGCAAATTATTGCTCAAATTGAGTTCCAAATAAGCGATTTTTATGCAGATATTCTTTTTTAATCTCGTGCGACTTAATTCCATCTTTTACTTGATGGCAATGAGAGGAACGTCTAGTGTAGGGTATTACTCAAATCAGAAAAAATAGTGAAGAAATAGGTTGTTGTCATTGAAATGATGCGTAAATGTCGAATTTACTTGGCAGTGATTGTACGATAACATGGCTGTGATTTTGCTTGATACTCAACCTTGATAGGCTGAAGAAGAAAAATTTTGTGATGGAAAATATTCGTACCAGTCTTTGTCAAAGATAGGGATTGGCACAGCGCGAGACAGAGGGCCATCGCGCCCCTATTCTCCTTTTGGCCTGCCGCCTTCGAGTTACGTCTTCTTTATTTTGCGTCCGCCCACCACGAGGCGGTGTCGAGGGAGTGTGATAGGAATTTGCTCTGCAGATGGCTCACCGCCGTCGAGAAGACGGTGGAGCGAGAAGCGAAAGGTTATCTTTTACCAAACACGGGAAACTATGAATATGAAATCGATGAAATCCGTTGGAGAATCGCCCATTTTCCTTCCGGCGTAAAATGTTACTGGCTCCGTTTCAACTTTTATATTCTTATTCCGATTAAAACTTGGGATTTTTGTTCGTTTTTGTTAATTTGGTTTGCTGATATTATAGAAGACGAGGAAATTTATCTATATTTATATCAAAGTTATCGCTGAAAATTGCTATTCGTGGTGATGTGATGGAAGCTTTTGTTTTAAACACATTTCTTAAACATTTCTAATTTAAATTATATAATTATTGCGTCTTTCGAAACTCTATGAAGACTGTCTTTGTGTCGCGTCAATTTTTTGTTCCTCGCTATCGGTCTGTCTAATTAGTATAATGCAAAAAACAGTAGCGATTTCGTCGTGAAATTTTAAGGAAAGAAAAACATTTTATTATTAATGAACTAAGTGAAAACCCAGAATCATTTCAAAGAGTTCTAAGGATCGAAATCATTGCTTTTTATTTTAGTTTTATCAAATGAAGTGATCATTTATTGGTACTCCGTCGTACTCGCAGTCATTTTCTCTCTTAAATCTTCCGGAACTC
The DNA here is from genome assembly GCF_921293095.1 of Ischnura elegans. Taxonomy (NCBI): domain Eukaryota; kingdom Metazoa; phylum Arthropoda; class Insecta; order Odonata; family Coenagrionidae; genus Ischnura; species Ischnura elegans. The sequence continues at coordinate 104,773,903 of NC_060251.1, forward strand.
GTTTAAAACGTTTGCATATGCATAACGTACTACATACGATCGACGCCTAGTTAAATTTAATTCCGAGACTCTGTGATTTATTTAGTTTTCAGATATACTTGTGTGATATTGTTTTTAGATAGACTGGATGTGACTTAGATTATTTTCATTCTTCTATCGAGCCATCATGTTTACCTCCATATTGTACGTAAAGCTTTTAAGTTATTTGTGGCGTTTGAATCTCTTTATCGTTTTTGCATTCGCTGCCTGCTTCGCATGATAGTTGTTATTAAAAAAAAAACGATAGAAAAAAAATTCTGTGTTTTGTTTTGGGTTGCGTTTGCTTTTAGCACAAATATCGTTTAGCATTCGTGCTATGCAGGTATTTTTATTAGACATTTAAATTATTCTTTCTACATCGTTAAAATATTATACCCTACTTTATTCACAAAGCCAAAGTGAACTCTAAACTCGTGTGTCGCATTTATGTATCGTTTGTTTGAAAGTTATTGAATATAATGCTGAAAATTTCCAGAGCGCCATGTATTCCCTTTGCCGTGCCCTAATTTTCACTATCATAATGAGTTTTTGTTCAAAGTGGTGGTATAGAACAAACGCCTCAATTAACCGTAGTCACGCTTTCATAAAAGAACAATGCTGTTTTTTATCTTATTTAAATTTTCATTTGGTGCATGGCTACGACCTTATAGGACATATATTTCACTCTCAAAGCTATGATTCATTCAAGGATTTACTAAAGGTGCGACATTGTTTTTATAGAAGTCAGTATTCATATTCTGCCGATTCATAAGATTTAATGGCGTAAATGTTCACATTTCTCCTTCTTATTTGATGTAATTTCTCTTCGTTCATGGAATAAATACTACCTAAGCAAGCCCGTTGTTATTTATATAATAATTTTAATAGAATTATGCATAAGTTTGTTATTAGTTTCTTGTAGCAATTATCATATGAGGCAGGCAGCTAATGCAGAAATGATAAAGAGATTCATACGCTACTGATAACTTAAAACCTTTTCGTACGATATGGAGATAAAAGATGATGGCTCGATAAAAGGATGAAAATTATCTAAGTTACATCTAGTCTCTCTAAAATAGACTAAATATTAAGTATTATTTTTTTAAATATTTAGTAGTATTATAATATTATATCACGTCAAATTATAGTTTACGCCTCCGTGTAATGGATTCATTTGGCCCTTCCATTAACTCTTTGGCCTTTCGCCGTATTTCTCTCTTATCTTATGTTTCCCTACTTTTGGAAAAAATGACAGCTTTCTTCGCCTCCGCGTGTCACGTCACATTCATTTCCATTTTTACTGCTGAACCCCTATTTTTCGGGCCTTTCAGTGGGGATCGCAGGGTAAAAGAATGGAAGAAACGTCTGGGAGTGGCTGAAATGGCGATGGAATTTCTCAGCTCGAAAAAAAATGTCTACACCCTCCTCCTAACTCTCGCGTTCTCTTTCTCCGCCGCGTAAGAAACCTTTTCGGGGAAATTATTTTTTCTTTACTCTGTAAGCGCCTCATGCAAAGGCTGCAAAGTGAGTTCTTCCCGGTTCGGTGAAGCTTCCAAAGTGTTGCGAGGTGCAAGACCTCCTCCGGCTCCTCATCCTCTTATTTTTCGTGTTCCCCAACGTACCCGCTGTGACTTCGGCGTGGTGGGTGTGGAAAATGGCTGTCTCGGGATGGAGAGGCGAGGAAAGACTTTTCGCATAAGTAAATACACTACTACCATTTAATTTCCGCCCTCTTCTCCTATCTTTGCCTAGGGGTAACTAACTTGGATACTTTAGGGTCGTCCGCTGTCTCTCGCTGGCAAATAAAGTAATCGGAAGCAGAACATATTTCCAGCTCTTTTTCTTGTGTAGGAAAGATAATGCAAAATCAGATGCAGCTTTGCGATCATGACTGTAACCATTGAGTGATGTAATAACTAAAAGATTTTGCAATTTTGTGCCATTTGCTCATCAAAGTATTCTTCATTCGTTTAAATACCAATTAGCCAATGGCTCTTCGTATATATGTTCATATTTTTTTCGTATCTTGTTCATGGTTCTTGGTTGAGTTTTAAATATTAGTGTATCATTGTAATGGAAATATTTTAAAATTAAATCTACTGTTTTACCCACCGAGCTCTTGCTACATGCGTGATTTACTGCCAAGACTTGTTTTCTCATTTTAATGGAACTTTTGGAGGGATGGCTTAATCTTCTTTGCTTAATTTAACAATTAATTTTTAATCTGAGGTAAGGTAATCTCATAGGTGGGTGTCATTATTACCCTTTAATCAGAGGTGATCTGTCAGTTATGTTAGGTATTTGGAAGTAGGATTTTCAATCACAGCTAACATAGAGTGTCCTCTTTCATGATTCTTATTGATCAGCATTAAATTCAATCCCTCATTATGTCCCAGTTAAGTGTTTTTTCATCAAACAAATCTTGTGGTCTTCATTTTCGCTTCGGAATATGTTAAGGTGTGCATAGTTATCTTTATATTAGATTGAAAACGGCGATAACGCACTCCGGTATCTAACTCGGAAGAATGAACAAGCCACGTTTAAGAATCTTTGTAAGTCACAAAGAAAATTATAAAAGTTTCCTCGTGCGCAACAACTTTATCACTACTGTCAAAAACTCATTTCTTGCTGACGCTTTTTTATCGTAAATTAGCCTGTGTTTTCCGGCTCCTTGATGCTCATTCCCTTGGTTTCATGAGTGCAATTACGTCTCGGATCTCAGTCGTATATTAAACTAGCGCGGAGACGTTTATTTTAATTTCAGACCTTAAACTTTCCAGAACTTGTGCTTAATTCAACCCAACGATGTGCGAGGGCTGAATCCAAGCTGCTAACTTTAACGTAGTGAGATTAAGTGGGCGAGGAATGAGTAATCCCTTGTAGCTCTCCATTTTTGTCGTTTCGTCTTGAAATGCACTTTTTTACTGGTGCATGACTTCTATGTCCCTCGTTCCACACGATTTAGGTTTATTTTTCTCTTTAATTAATGTTACTCGTCTCTTGTTAATCTTTATAGAGAATAATTTGCGTATTGTAAATAATATATTATATATTGTTACGGCTCGTGCAGGGGATTGTCGAGTAGTGGTTGTGTGTACGTGAGGTGATCTTATCATGTGAATGGCGTCACGGTGTACGGTGACGTGTGCGATATTACTCCAGGGACAACATTACACCCCGGCGCCGCGACTGTGGGGATCCACGCCGCAACTCTATTTACAGCTCGTGTGCGCGCGTGTGAAAGTCAGCCCTAGTTATTTTCAGTATTCTGTAACTTGAATCATATTTTTGAGGGTGTTAAAGGTCGCTTTCTTTTCATTTTTTTGTTTCAAGTATGCTTTTATTTCGCTTTGCTCATTTTCACCTGAATTTTCAATATCGTACATTCATCCTCATCTTCATCAGGGTATTTTTGCGAGTTTTGTACGTGATAAGGCATTTTGAAATATATTTCGGTGAATTCTAGCAGACCAGTTTTTATTCGATCACTCCCTGCGCAACCTCCCTGGTCGGAACTCCCCTCTTCATATCACGTGTGACGGCCAGTTCCGTCACAATATGTTTCTCAACGGCTCAGCTTCTTTGAGCGTAATATTTTGGTTGAACAGGTTTTTGTTTTGGAATTCATAATGTGGACTTTACTTAAGAGCACCTTATTTTAGGTAAATAAAGTCAAAGCATGAGTTGTGGAAATAAATATTTTTTATTGAATTAAACGTGCAGCAAGTATGTTATTGTATAGTAGATGAAATGTGCTTCATGGCTGCCATATTGTTCCCACAGTTGCCGCGTACCTGGGAAATTTGTTAAGATGTAACGACTTTTGATTAACGATATGGATTATTCCTACGGGACACTTGGCAAGCATGATGAAAAAGAAATTCTCCTATTCCTCTTCTATTTCTCCTATTATTTTTCGTTATTTTTTGGTATTTTTTTCATAGAAAATCTCTGCCAAATTAATTAAACTGATCGTGCTAGTAAATGTAGAGGCTAACCGTCACCGTGTGGGAAAACAGAGTTCTTTCTTTAGCCATTACTGATTTCTTTTTTATTAATACATTTCTTATTTGTTTTTTGAATTATTTACATTTTTTCATTTTATTTCGTCGCTACAAAAGTTTTCGCAACCCTGTAGAAGGGAAGCTGATGTATTATTCTCCGCGATCGCTTGAATTCGGATGTTACCATTGGGTATTCTCCTGTCGGCCTTTAGATGTGTTGTTACCCTCCGCTCATTTCAATCGGTTTACTGGAGTCGTCACACGTGTCGATCGTATCGTGTGTCGTGCATTTGATGCCGATTGACATCCGCCATCAAATTTCTTCTCCGCATCATGAATGGGTCCTTCAGAGCAATCCGAATTCCGCGAAGTAATAAGCTATGATTAGAGTTTGTAACCGAAATTTATATTCGTGATCATGTGATCAAAGTCAATGTTATCAATCAATTGACCAATGCATAATCAATTGAATAATACATTGATCAATTATGTGATCATGTCAATGCTATTCCTCTCTATAGGACCCACTCCGATTTAGGCGTCACTTTTGACCAAAAATTAACTTTCTACGATCATATAAAAGCCATCGTTAACAAGGCCATGGCAGTGGTTGGGACACTATATCGTCTGAACGAGATATCCAAACCGAGTGCTTTAAAATTCGTTTTCATTGTATGTGTGCAACCCATCCTAGAATATTGCTCTCCCATTCGGTCAACTGCTTTTCCCACCACACTAAAACTACTCAACCGTCCCCTCAATTTCTTCATAGCAATAGTACGACATCGCATACCTCACCTCAGAATCTCTTCACGTAACGAAATAACGAAATACTACACTCCCTTAGATTATTACATCCTACCCATTAGATTATTACATCCCACCCACCGCCGATTGACATCCGGAATCAAATTTCTTTTCCGCATCATGAATGGGTCCTTCAGATGCATTGATATCCTGACATTCTTTTCACTCTGTATTCCAGCTCGCAAAACCCGCAATACTGAAGCTCTACACCAGCCCAATTTCTGTCTGTCAATATCCCATAGAGACCTTTTCTTGCCGCTTACCTTCTGTTTTCAATTCCATCTCAAATACTTCCTTTTCTCTTGACCTCTTTGCCTCCCGCACCAATTTCAATAACCAATTGAGAAGACTTTCTTTTTGATACCCACCTTTTGTATGTATTGTATACATTGAAAATGATTGTTATTTATGAGATTGTTTTCATTCTTGTTTTTTTTTACATTTACATAATTTATTTTGTGTATAAAATCCAATGTAAAGGCCTTAGTGCTGTTTTTGGGGGGTAAATAAATATATATGATATGCATGATAAATATAAAGAATAAAGACTGTCGTCTCTTCGCCGCACTGCGGACATTTTTGAAAACCGATTAAAATGCGCTCACCGTGGGAATAAAAATCATGCTTCTGTAGGAAAGAGTGGTGCCTCGTCTATGTTGCTCCCTCAGGTATGAGGCTCGCTGAATGTGGAGCGTCCAGGCTTTGCGTTTGTTGGATCACACACACAAAGGAGTGACCGCGACAGTCTCGTCCGGGGTCTCTCATCAAGGCTCCCGTACAGGGTCGCACTCTCCATGTTACAGTCTGATGGGAAAGGGGTAGTCCGGACTTTTTCACCGCTCCGTTGTCCCGTGCCAGAGGGAGGGAAACGAAATTGAAGACAGTGACCTTGCGCGTACGGCCATAGTCTTCGCCTTAAAAAATAGCGTGAGCTTTATCACTTCAGTCGATACGGTAAAAGCTGGTGGCAATATTCGCTAATACTTTAATATCCCTTCTCGACCAATTCAAGGGCACTTTTCATTATCTTCAGGCGTTAGAAGATTGTACCCGGTCGTGACGTAAAATTTACGTATTTGTTGAAAATTTCCAGTATATTTGATGTTTGTTATTATATCAGAATTCCACCAGATTAAGCCTGAAATAACTCTCTGTATGATTTCAGTGATTTTTAATTTGCATTTACATTTGATACTTCGACTTTCAGTGATATATTAATAATTTAAAAAAAATATATCAAAAACCTATGTATCTTGGGATCTTGAACGATCGTTATAACATAGTTTTGTTACTTGTCAGCCCTAAAAAACATCAAAACTGCATTAACTTATCAGGGCTGTAAAAGTCGACAGCGCAAGCTAAAGAAACGAAGGAAATGCGTGGGAAAGTTAATTTTTTTCTCGTAATTGTATACCAATTAACGTTAGTAAAATGAGTGTATAATTTCAAGGCACTAGATATGTGGTGATTAGTTTGCGCTTTTTGTTGCAAAACGGTGTGCTTATAAAGGGACTAAGAGTGGAATTTATAGTCGAGAATATAGGCTAAATTATACTTATATTGATGAAAATTGTGCTAAAAAGATACTCTCTCCTGGCTACTTAAGTTTTCGACCGTGGATTTCAACCAAACAAGAATACATTTAAACTTTATATGTCAGTTTTTCATCTTATTACATGCGAAAGTCACGAATATAAGTGCCGCCATATGCTGATGGTAGTTCAGAGTTTTTACAGTGAAATAAATACACGACTAAAAGTCTGAAAAAATTAGCGGCGTACTCCAAGTGGGTCTCACGAGAGAATAGTAACATCATTCTTTCACTTTTTTATCGATTTTTTTCCTAGAATTATTTTAATAAATCCCAATTTACGGTTTGCCCACCCGAAAATTTCCTGATATCGTTAATTCGCCTCTTGTTGCTCAGAAACCGCTGATTTTGTTGGGGTGAGCAGCAGTAGCCAGGCTGAGCTCAGAAGTCAGTTAGGCTTCAATTTCTGACGCTAGAGTGAGCTAGCTGCAGTGAACCACCGTGTTCCACGCAGTCACGTCGAACGTGACAAAATTCCCGTTGACCTTTGACCAACCTCGATCCGGGGGAAGCCCATTACCTCCCTCCCTTGTCGACGTCCTACGTACCCTATCGACTCGCCAGGTGCACCCTCTTGCAGTGACACATGCTGTGATGGAAATCACGAAATACAACAGACTTCACTCCCCCAACGTGATTGCCATCGGACGGTCCGAAGGGACTGGTGTTGTTCGTGTATGCATCCTAAATCCCCTCCCAAGGGAGCAAGGTTACTATGCCTCTATTTCGAATTTATGGTTCTGAGCGCGGCTGTAAAATTCAGTGCCGTCCTCAGCGCGCTCTGCACGAATCACCGTGGGCTTATTCGTTCGTGTAAAGATGCCTGCTTTTTAGAGTATATCCAAATTAATTGTTGTGTGTTTTGCTGGGAAGTGTCGATCGCATTAGTTTCCTGAAAATAATGACGCATTTTAATTCTGTGATCATGTCATCGTTCATTTCTCACGATAAAACACATTGATAAACTCAACTGTTATTTTATTATGAACCGACCCGGGATTGAAAGCTAAGTGCCATTTTCTTAGTTAACAGAAAAGTGTGGAGTTAACGATTACGTTTTATTATGAAGATCAACAGCTTCCGCAAAGTATTGCCTGGGACGATTTCTTAAGTTCAGTATTTGTTGCTTCAATTATTACATATTAGGTAGTGTGTTGATTAGTGATAAGATGGCTATTCCTCCTCTGTATTGATAAGTCATAGATAATCATAAATATTGATTATATTGACATATTTTTAACTAAACTATCAATTAACTTAAGTATTTTTCCTTATTAATTGCCTTAACTTGCGTTTTCGTGGCATATAAAAACGACATTGGTATAAAGTTGGTCTCAAATGGCTGTATCGTATTAACTTAAGATGTGCGTTGCGTTATCCATTTATTCATCTCAAACTGTTATTCAAGTTGACTACCCACCCCTTATGCTTCACTGGAATTATCAAGAGCCGCGTTTCAGTGGAAAGCCCTTATTATTTATTCTCATTATATTTACCTTCTCATGCATTCATAGAACACCTAATTAATGTAATGCGTTTAGTATTTACTTACCTGCTTTGGGTTCCTTGAAGGTGAGTAGATGTCTTAGCGTTCTGTTGAGTCAGCAAGGTTTACATAGCGAATAAATTTACCCAAAGGCTCTCGTTAAATTAGTGAGTAGTTTTTTTTTCTTGCCATCCCACGAAACTTTTTTTCTTTCTTTCTCCATCGTGAGAAGTATTTTTGAGGTTTATTTTTTATTTTGGCTTTTGGACCTCATTTTTTTGAAAGACTGGGTAAATTCATTTCAATCTCTTCAACCTTATCACGTCATGCAATCTTTTACTTATTAATAAAACAGTATGTTGCTTCTCAGGTTTCCGTGGAGTGAATGAAGGTCATAACCCGAGAAATGGAAAACACATTTTATCGCTATGAATGCTAATTGTATTTTGTTAATGGTAAAATTCTCTAGTCGGTTCCCTTCTAAGTATTTTTTACGGATTGTCAATCGCAAGTATATCTTCGTTTCTGTAAATATCCCAAAAAATAGGCTCAATACTTTCTCATTTTTTGCATAACTTAGTGATTGAAATGCAAATATTTAATTATTCTTCATTAAATTAAAAAAGAAGAACTTTGTGCTTTCACATAAATATTTATTCACGACCATGGTTTCAACGTCATCAACGGTGAGCCTGATGATGACGTCTAACGTTGAAACTATGGTCGTGAATAAATATTTATGTGAAAGCACAAAGTTCTTCTTTTTTAATTTAATTATGAATCGCTTTCACCAAGTTACGCCTCAAACAATCAATTTAATTATTCTTCGTAAATTATTCATTCCGTGATGGTTTCGATGTTAAAAACCATCATCAGGTACAAAGCCTTTTCAGTACTAATAATTATACCAGTTTGTTTTACCGTATATTCTCTGATGTAGTTAATTTGTAGTTTCAGCGCCGAAACCACGATCGTTTTGATTAATAACGAGGAGGCTCCAAATCATGACTTCTTAATCCCGATGGTTAACAAATTCCATTAAGTCATGCCTGAGACGACAGCATTTTTTTTAATCGATTCCAATCCATTTCTTGTTTATTTTTTCACCAGAATGATCAATATAATCAAGTCCAGCCTAAGAGTGGAACTTTTTCTTTTCATTTTGATCCTCGTGTGGAAGTTTATTCCGCGAACCGCTTTTGTTGCCATTAAGTCAAGCGCACGGAGTTCATGCTTTGTTCTCTGGAGCAGGGTTTTCATTTTCCAGGAATATTGAGGCTCACATTTTTATTCGTTCGGTGAAAAAAAGGTTGCTTGTATCAATTTTTTCACTTTCTATTAAAATCTGACCGAAGATGGATTTTCTTTCCCATAAGTGAGGGGCATGAAATGATTTTCAAATATCATATGGTTTTTATCTTTCTCGCTCCAAGTCAAGTTGAGTGGTTCGATCTCTTAAAAAAGTCATCGTTTTACCGTTATTGTGTATACTCCGAAGGTTAATAAATGTGAGAGTTCGTTGTCTGTCCATTGTTGGGCGTTGCGTGAATTGTATTCTTCTTCGTCGCAATACAGTGAGAATGAATCTCCAACCGAGGCTGTTCGAGTTCTGCCCTCGCGCGAGAATATCGCAGTATTATTTGGACTCACTGTAGTCATGATTGAGCGTCTCTTGAAATAGCATTCTTACATGCGTCGTGCCTCCTAAACACCGGTAATTGTGGATCCGTTGCCCGTCTGCTGTTACGGCGTTGGTGGTTAATCTGGTAGTGGAAAATTATTTCACTACTCCTATTTAAAATATTAATCGCTTTAATCCACATCGTAGTTGTTTCAAATCGATGGAGCCTAAATGTATCATTATGATCGTTTTAATTTGACCATTAAGAAGCTCTATACATCGGCCTGCTTAAGGATTTTTACTATAATGTTAAAATAATTTGGGATTATAAATACTTAATCGAGATGGAAAGTGCTGTGAATAACTATTGTCCCTTCTGTGGGTGTTTTTACGCTGTAAGATAACTCGAGATTCCTTGGTAATGGTATTTTTTGGATATTCCGATATCCGATTGGATATCTGGGTATTTCGAAGGCTTTATCGAGAGTTTCATTAGAATGTATTTCTTCTTCTTTGTTCTTTTCAAAATTAATAACCATTGCGAACGTCCCACACAAGTGTAATTTGTTAACCGAGCATGGTTTCTGCACCTGGTGCCACTATTAAGGAAACATCAGACATAACTCTATCTTATGTGTCCCGAGAGGGAAGGTATTACGATGGATACTGGGGAAGAGGGTGGTTAGGAACAAGAATAAAACCAGGATCCGTTTTATCTGATCGAACTTTGCTATTCTTTATATCAGCCTTTCTCAAGTCCTTTGGATGAGTAGGATGAATTTGGACCCGGTGTTTTTCCGGAATGTTATTAATGCCGAATTAGGGTTTTTCTCTTTTATTTTCCTCAAAATCGGGTATCTCGAATATTGTTAATTCTAGAACGACAAAAATCGAGTGTAACGTATTTTGGCATTCTATTCGAAATCGTGTGTTTGCGCCTTCAGATTTCTCGATACGCTGGTCCCAATCTGCCTTCCCAATATCGTTCATTGTTGGAGCTCTCGGATACTACGAAAAGTTGAATGGCACTTAATGGCGATAATGAGGAAGATAATGAGGTTTGAAAAGGAGGCGTTTATGTATACGAAGGACTTGATGAACGGATCTTTGTTCGGAACTAAGTTCGGAACATACCTTTCATAAGTAATAGCTGGACCTGTAATAGATAACAAGGGCGAAACTGAGCAATGCGATTGATAAATTGTAAATCCACACAGTATAAATGTTTTCAAGGATTAATGAAATATGTATATCTTTGAAGATAGAGCTCACTCATTTAAAGAGACTCACTCGACCACTTCGGCGCTGGTCTTGTCAGCTGTATTTCTTCTCCCTCCTGCCAAATTCTCGATTGCGTGACATGCGGAGGTATCTTTGTGGAGACAGGAGTCCCCCCTGTGCTGTGTGGTAGAATAGTGATGTGGAAGGATAGGCATATCCGGCGCGCTTTGCATTTTCGTCTGTTTTTTTTCGCTCTTTCCTACTCGCTACTCTCTCGAGAGATCGATTACTGTTTTCAACACCGCAACGGCTTCCATCAAAATTTTAGTCATAATTAAGCCACCACGGGAAAAAATTACTTTCCATCCTTTTACGGTAATGAGTTATTTTTTAAAAATGTAATGCTTAGGAGTCACTTCCGTACACCTCGTCACTCGAAGGGGAAATAATTCAGTTTCTAGCAATAAAAAGGAGATGAATTATAAAGGCCAGAAGCTGTATTAATTCCATCCGTCACTCCCATCTCTCCGCCGCAATTTGATGATAAGTGACGTGGTTAGTTCATCGACATTAATCCTTCATGAGCCTTCAAGGTTTGCGTGGGGAAAAATATCTCTCTCGGATCCCTCAGGGTTGATTTTCAATACCTCTAATAATTTCACCCTCGTTTCCTGGAATGGCTTCTCTATGCTTGCCCTTAAGTCTGCTCACGTGAGATCATTAATTCATCCGTCATCGTTATTTTTCTATCGTGATATTGGTAAGATGCATCTCTCACTGCTATTTTTTAACCGGCGCCGCTGAATCCCGTCTGCTATGATCGATTATCATCATAAATTTATCTTTATTTGATTGAGCACGTTCGTTTGGCCTTCCCCATGACCTCTTTCCTGGGACTTCCATTTCCACTTCTTTATTTGTAATACGTGGAACTCTGCAACTTGAGATTGGTGAATCAATTTTATAACTTTTATTCGAAACATTTTCGAAAAGAAAGAACAAGAAAATCACGTATAAGAAAAAATATGCTCGTTACTTTTTCACAATAACTTTTTTCCCGACAGTTTTCAGCTCTTCTGGGCCATAATCAAGGGTCTAACAAGGGACTACTGTTAGGGTTAGTCCCTTGGAAGTGACTCAGAAGTGCTGAAGCCGTTCGGGATAATTAATGTCACCTTGTAAAACTTCATATTACATTGTTCTTTACTATTTTGGACTTCTACCAAGTTACGCCTCAAGTTTTCCATCTGACTTGAGTGCCTATCTGAGTAATCTAGTGGTATCTAGATTTTTGAATACTTCTACTCGAGTACGTTGTAGCACACTCCTTCTCGCGATGCCTCGCTAAAGATTGGAGCGCCTCCTTGCGGCGGCCAAGGCATTTCAATTCCGCGAAGCTTCTCGACGATTGTACTACCTTTGAGTTCCATTTTGCCGCGACAAAGGCTTTCCCTCTCCCCTCCATGGGCCGTAAACCTGAGTCGATTGCAGCCCTTTACGAACAGGGCTCGGTAGGTATTACTCTTTCAAGCGCTCGAGTTTGTCGAAATGTAATGCCTGCCCTTTGTAGGCGATACGAGGACTGGCTGACTGTGATCTTCCCAGATTTCATTTGAAGGAATGTTTTATTCTTGCTATATTTTTGCTCGGTTCTTTGTCATTCAACACGTGATGCTACCCTAAGCACGTTTTAACGGGCATTTATGCTTCAGTTTCCTGCAGAAATTAAAAATGAATTGAAATTAATGAAAACGTAATTGCTACATTATCTACAGTTTTTTATTTTTTGTAGTTGCACTGACATGTTCTGCGACCTAATAAAAAGAATGCGTTTCTCTACGGCATGAATATGAATACTACTATATGAATAATACTATAATGGCCACTATAAAATGGCATATGCTGTATGTGGTTATATTTCTTTAAAATAAAAAAAAAAATAAAAATAAAAAATGAATAGAAATGCTTATTATTATTATCTATTTATATGATATAAATTCTTTTGGAATATTTGAAAATTTTATTAGTTATTCCTTGAATTTATTTTATTGCGGCTTTTGTGCGTAGAAATCTTCATTTTTAACCATGTAGTACGCCAATTGTTTTTCTCGCGTTGCTGTTATTCGTTGACGTAGGCTTCAATTTATGCTTAAATGAAATAAGAGTCCACTTTCATGACGTTTTACGATAATTTTTTTCTCTACCCTAGCCGAATAATTTAATACCTGTTTTAAATTGCTGGTGAATTGGATTGACCATGTTATATTTGTGTATTATTTAAAAAACCACTAGTCATATCCGTCATGTTTGATGTGACTCTTGGGAATAACTACTGAAATAGATCGTTTTTTGTTCCTCTTCTCAGTTTTATAATCATGTTGCGTATTTTAATTTTGTTGATTACGTCTTTTATGCTACCCTATTTTCTCCTTCGCGTTATAAAATTTTTCATAGGGACGCGACTGGGAGCACAATTTATTAATTATAACGTAATATAATGTAGCTGCATCGCCTGACTAACGATCAGGTTTTAAAATCGCAGTGCATTTATCTGGTCTTATATTTTTTGTTGGAAGGATTAACCTTTCCGCTCTCGATTCTATTTCCCTGAGTGGTACGATGATAATTCAGTTTTAGTCAAGCGTTATATGCATATATATTAATTATTCTAATTTAAATTTGCATATTAAAAAAATCCCAACTATTTTTATTTCCATGAATTTTATGTAATGAAGAGAAGGAAACTTACATGTGAAACAGTGTTTAGTTTATGCGTAGGTAATATGTCGAGTGGTCAACGGTGTCAAAAACCCGCCATTTTTGTTATTTCTCGACTAGCTCTAGCTTTTTTGGCATGGCTATCTCTTGCTTGAGCTCTTGTTTTCTTTGGTGATCAAAAAATGCCTGATTTAGTATCTTCCGAAAGCTTATCAATTCGTTTTGGTGGAGTGCATATGTTATTAGTGCTTATATGCATGCGTTGTCATCCTACTTGGACGCGATAAAAATGCTGTGAAATGTACATGTCGTAACTTTTATGCACTCGCCAGCGGCCTCATGTCACTAGGATTTGAGGAAGTGCCTTCACTTAGAGTATTTACTACGCATATATATCCTCCCCGAACTCTCGCGTGCGGATTCATTTCCGTTTCGCGTTTTTTAAGGCCGAATGCCGCCAAGCGCAATCTTTTTATTTTTTTTTCTTCTTTTGCGCGGAGCAGTGGCGTCGCCATTAGTGCTTCGAGGAAGATCGCAAGCCGCTTCGGTTTACGTAGAGAGAGAGAGAGAGAGATACAGAGAGGGCGTGGGAAGTGGCAGAGAACAGGAGAATACGTCGCTGGACTATCAGAGTGAAATTGCCAAACACCGACATGAAGTTTACATTGTACGAGTTTCTTGTATTCATACTGGAGTATTTTATGCAATTTTCTAATGCATTTTTTCTCGACAAATTTCAACAAGCTATGATTCCATCAGGTGCATATTTTCGATGCGGTGAAATCTCTCATTTACGGTCCTCAAAAATGTGTACGTCAGTGAGAGGTGTCCGTAAGTCGGAGGTGACGTAAAGAAACCTCATTTTTACGCCTAATATTACCCCGCAAGTACTATAGTGTAGGAATTTAAGCCAGGTGAATGAAGTTCTTTTATTAAAAAAAACTCAATTTTTGAGATATCGATCAGAAAGCCCATGGCGATGGTGTCCGTAAAAGGTAAAATTATGCCTTTAAGTGTCCGGAAGTGGTAGAGTACGTATACTAGAGATTCCATCCTGATGCAAATGCACATACTTCTACCGGGTAATTGAAAATCGTCCTTAAGGTAGAAGTCTCCGTGAACAGAGGTTTCACTGTAGGTTGTTAATCTATTAATTTCCCGAAGTCCAAGTCTATTTTTCGCGTAAATTAGGGTAGCGCTAAGCCAAAGTTTCAGTGAAAATGATTGATACATTTTTTCTCCTAAATTATCAGAGCATAAAAAATTATATACCTGAAAAGAATCATGCTTTCTATCAAATAAAGAAAACTGTAGATCTTTATCTATGATAGTATTCCCATTTTTGGGATTCGAATTTATCTACGTCTGTTGGGCATGCCGATGAAGAATTCTTTTTAATCATTTGATTGCTCTTCCTCGTCTTAAAATGTCTTTCTTCCATTTCCAATCGTTAGCAGTGGTATGCAAAGGTCGATTTGTCGAATACCCGTCATATGAGTTAGCTATCCGCCTGGGCAATAGTGTGAGAGAATGTCTGCTTATTCCTTATCCAAGTATTTGTTTATTCCTTATCCAAGTATTTGTTAGGAAGGAAGTTTATCGCTAATTTCGCCTCTTAATGGAATATGATAGTTATTTATATTATTTTTTACTCGGATGCCCATTGTTAGTGTTGTGCTTTCACCGCCTTGGCAAGTATACTAGTTGGCATTTGTGACTTCCATTTCAGGAGCTTAACTGAGTCATTTATTTTGTGGGTTTGACTTTCATTACACCCCTTACATTTCATCATGCGTCGTGACTGACATGATTTACATGGGACAGGAAGTTTATCGCCGGATCATGCCGTCAATGGATCGTTGGCATGATTACCATCCTCTGTAGTACACCTATTTCTACTCACAAGGGAAATTCATGGTGGTAGATGGAACAGGGTGTATCAGTTGCTAAATTTATCTCGTGTCTGCCCGAAAAAATAATTCTTTCGTTGCCGCGCGTGTCACGGATTACACACCTACTACACACCGTTAACTTCTGATTATGGAATGGCAGTCGTTGTTTAACCCTACATCCATCTCTATCGGTGACGGTGTCGTACCCACGTAACCTTTATTTTTTCCCAACCAAATTTATTGAAAAAAAAATGAGAATCCATATAAAAGTATTAGTGAAAAATGTATAATAAATGTCCCAACAACCTTGTCAAAAGGGATCTTATCTGGATCAAAAGGGGTAAGATTGTGGAAAAGAATGTAAGGTGGTGTATCAATAGCGATCAACTGGTCATTTTTGTGACTTTTCACTTGTTTGAAGCTTATACCTACGTGTTGAAATGTTACAGAGAGCTTACCCTTACAACATTTGCCTGCATCTTTAACGTTAAAATCCATCCATAGCATTTTTTGGAGGCTAAATGTTGGTATTTGGCTGAAAGATGAATGTTTACAAGGGTTTACTATGATACTTCCAATAGGATATCTTAGGTTTTAATCTAGGAATACGCCAGGGAAATAGACTAATCTCGATAGGTCGTGCGAGATCGATGCGACTCTGGAGTGAAAGCTCATTCACTGCACACTACATGTAAAGCATACCCACAGCAGGGATACCTTTATTAGTTAGAATTTTATTGTTATTAAAGTATTCTATCGGTTAAGGTAGGTTTACATCAAGGTTCTTATAGCAAAGAGAACCTGGGGTTTTCAAGGAACACTTAACGAAGTACCTCAGCCTTTCTCTCCTTCCAAAATGGACTTTCCTCTTTGATTCACAGCAAGGCCTTCTCCCTTTCATTTTATCTATAAATCCTATTCTCTCCCTTCCCCCTCCCTCACTTACCGAAAATTCTTCCCTCTGGCACGGATTTTAATATTCTCTCCCGATTTAGTGCTAGCTCTATCCAAACCTTCAGTCTCTTCCGTTTCTCATCTATAAGTGACCTCTCCTCGCCCACAGTACATAGCGCTTCGTCGTTTATTAGAAAATGCGAATTATTAATGTCATTCGTTTATCGTCACAGGTCACAGACAGGGATGTGGAGATACAGGAAATCCTACTATTTTTTCGACTCCGTCGTAGTAGCAGTTCTTTCTGCTGTGACGTTCTCTCCATTTGACCGCTTTTATTCGTACTCCCACAGTGTGTGTGTGTCCGAAAAGAGGACACACATTGGGTGAGTGCGTGCGTATTCAGCCGTAGAGGAGACAGCGGCGCGTGTCCCAACTTCCAACCTGCATCGATCTTGCTCACCCATCAAAACTCGACACACGAACGCAAATTCGAAAACTCCGCTCGACCGTCTCGAGCTCGTTAGCTTTGGAAGCTCTGTGAGTAAACGGCTGAAATGAAGTTAATATTGCCCCCTGCTCAATTTTGGCCTTTAAACGTCCTCGCCTGTAAGGCAATATTCCTTGCTCTAGAATGATTGCGACACTTATAATCCAACATTCGAGCAATCTTATGCTCCTAAGAAAAAATTGTGAGATGAAATATTCACCATTTATCGAATCCGTTATTCGCAGATTCCCTCGTACTAAGTATTCGATTTTTTCATAATTTAGTAGGTTTCAGTTAGCCTTCTTTAATTTTTTTAACGTTAGCTTGTAGTTCTCTGGTTTGCAATATTGCGATAAGATATTGCATTTTACAACGGGGATTATTTCATTCATGTCTTCTTAGATTTTAATTTTCATTCTTAATTTTCCTACTTTGAATCTACTGCTATACGGTTGTAGAATCAGGAAATATTTATTGCACATTCTTGTTGAAAAATCTTCTTCCATAAACCATTCCCTCATATATAATAAGTAGCAAAAGACGGAAGTTGCCGCTCACTGATAATGATTTAGTGGCCTAATTCGAGTTCCAGCTCATCAACTCGTTCAGGGAGACCCGCTCATCGAGGGAAGGTACAAGAGTTAAAACAACAACGAACCCCTCATGGCTGAGAAGCGGTGATCCATGGCATTTATTTACTGTCCATGGATTCTTACCGTACCTGCTCGTTATGAGCTTGTGTCGCATTGTCATCAAAAGGGTTGATACCGTCGATGTTTCTCCTTTAAAAGCACTAGAATGAACATCGAGAAACTGAGTGATAGCAATCGCTTTATTTTTCAAATTCTATATCCATTAAAAAAATTTAAAAAATTGGCGAACGAGCCCAATTGTACATAATAATTGACTTCATTTGTATGCCATGGTTCGGCCTCTAATTTGCACCTTTGATTTTTCCATAGGGTCCATCATGTTCCACGTGAGGAGGCGGCCAGCCGACTACCATCCTCGGAAGAGAAAGAAAAAACCCCAGCAAGGGGGGCAGAAGGGTGGCGGTGGCGGCGGGGGTGGTGGGGGCGGGAAGGGGGGCGACATGGGCCCCGGGGGCAGCAGCAGTGATCTCCTCGAGTACAGACGATACGACGACTCTTACGACAGGCTACCCTTTCTCCTTGAGCTCAACCCAGGTGAGTCCCTGTCTTCTCATCTCATAAACATTAGGAGACAAAAATACCGCATAAACTCGTGTAAGTGGCGCTCTTGTTCATGTCGATAAATTGCCGTCAAAAGTGGGAGGGCGACTCTTGAAGGCCTGTTAGCATGGTACATTGACCGTATGAGTTAATTTCTAAGTGCTCGGACGCGCGAGTGAACGCCAAAATGCACAGTGTAACCACCCAAACTTGTGCGGATGCATGAACGGAAAATTGAACATTTTCTAATTTGGTTCATGAATTCGTACATGATCCCGTTACGGTCCACCCAAATCGTTCATGCATTCACGCATCAACTCGTACGTGTTAATAAATCGCGTAAAAATGGCATTAACACAAATTCTTAGTTTCCGCAGTTGTTAGTTGAATCAGCGCGGGTACGGCCGCCAAATTTTTTTTGCTAATTTTTGGGAGGTTGGTTCGTGTTTTCGCTTTTCAAAGTAAAGCCTTTTGCACGCGAAAAAAGTTTTTTTTTACCATCATTAACGTTAATTATCGAGATTAAAAAAAAAATTAGGTTACACAGACAGAGGGTAACTGTGATTAAATTTTTTCTTAAAATCATTTTACAGAAATTTGAGCCGGCTGTAGCACCGATTTTAAATAACTGAAGCAATTTGTCTTCAATTACCTCATTAATTTGCTAGTAACTCGAAAAGTAGTCTGGTAACAGTACTAAGCTTTTTATCATGATTGTTCTGATTTAACGAACATTAACTCAGTTTTTGTCAAATTACGCATAAATTTTAGCAGTAATCAATATTTATCGCATTTGATAAGTGCTGCTCTAAGAGCCTATATATTAATGTAGAAATTTGAATGTACTTTCCAGAAATTTTGCTCGGAAGTCTATTTATTGTGAACATATGTCGTTGGAAGTACAATTAAAAGAGCTTATTTTGATATTTTAACGAAAATGAAATTTACTTTTTCTATCTTATCAGCCTCTATAACTTCTTAAAAGTGTGGTGACTCTCTTTGATGGGTGTGTCTCTCACACGAGTTCATACTTACTTACGCTGCAGGGTGTTCACCTCATGTACCAATTTTCATAGGGAGGCAAAAGTATTTATTGCAGAGGGAGCAAAAAATCAGCGAATAAAAAATCTTTGCAAATTTTAATTCACTGTGTGGATTTTTAATACTACCTCACAAGCAGTGGTGCTGCAAGGGGGCTTTTGAGGGATAAAACCCCCCCAGAGCTCAGAGAAATTTTTAAGTTTAATCAATTTTATGTAATTGGATTAATATTACTTATAGAATAATGTAGAATATAATAATAGAGTAATCCCTCAGAAGGCCGTAAAAATCAGCATTTTGAACCATTTATCTTAAAACAATTTTTGGGGGAGGGCCCCGCACCTCCAGCTTCCCCTGGCGGGTATCCATGCCCCCTAACTCCCCAGTATTAGTTTTGCCTAAATCCCCCCTAGCCTTAATTCCTATCTGCGCCCCTGCCCACATGTGATCCCATTGTGTTGCAAACTCTCCACCATTGCTATTGTTGACGTACCTTGGGGCCAGTCTGATCTACTAATAAAACCATTATTTGTCATTTCAAAGGGTTTAAGTTTATAGATGTCTTTAAGTTAAACAGTACAAGAAAAAAGGTAAAGAAATGGAAAAATGCCATGATAACATTCATATGTAATGTGAAGCACGTCATTGCATTTCATTGATGCTCTTTTTCCTTTGTGATTTTAAATTGGTGTCAATCTTCTATATTATTTCTACTGTATAGATACCTTTTTCTCAACTTATAGGCAAACAAACTCTACAAATAAGGTACCAAAATGCACAGAATTTATCAGAGAACATGCAACGGCATATCTTACTTCCTAAATATTGCTATTGTTTCCTAAAATTGGCTTTTAAATAATTAAAAAAAAACAAAAACCGGTAAATATTCCTGACGTTGACGGCGCACAAACTGATACATTTGTTCATTTCCAACGGTATCTCTCATTCCTTAAATAACTTTTATCAAAATGCGGCTGATTCCACATTCAAGTGTCCTGTTGATACGTAAGTATGAGTCATCATGTGCGTTTAACAGAGGATAGTGTAATTACTTCCAGTGTTGTGTTTAAAGAGGTCCTCTGACCTCAATTTGTACATGAACATTCCAATTAAATTTGTACATAAGACCCTACCTTTTTTTCTACATTTTAAAATTAGAAACGTGCCTATCCCTCTGTGGACCTGCATTGAAAAGAGCGGGGGAAGCCACGCACGGGAGCGGGAGCAGCACGCTCGTAGGCACATATTTTCAGGGAGTCAATGCCATCAGTTATTGAGATCGATTACTTTAATTTGTTGCAGATGGCTCAGATATACTGAATGGCATTCCAAAGAAGCACCGCTTGCAGTTGAACGTGACTGAGGTGGGCAGCGAGAGGTCGTCGGGGGGCGTGGGGGGTGGGGTGGGCGGAGCGGGCACTGGCGGCAGCCAGTCCCTTCAGTTATTTGGCCCGAATGTCCAACCGCGCCACTGCGTTGTCGCTCACACTGAGGGCATTGTCACCGTCACACCCTGCAGTCGAGATGCTGAGACCTATGTCAATGGACAGAGGATTTACGAGACCACAATCCTGCAGGTGAGTGCAGTTGTTATTCTTGTCCCTGAAAATTGACTTTCTCAGGAAAAATATGGCTTCACATATGCACACAGTTTCAGTTAAAGCAGTGTGTGTATCAGTACTAGGGTGACTATCAGAATTTCATCAATCTTCTGGAACTCAATGCATTGTTGAAAAATATCATAACTTTTCAAAGTGAAATATCCTAACTCAGCACGCATTACATATGCAGGTGCTGATTTAACAAGTGCAAATTCATTTGGTTGATATTTTGGGATATCAACTTCTATGTACATATTGTTCCCTTTTCATTATTTATGTGGTTGGCTGTGCTCTGTGACTTTTGTCTCTAAAGTAGTCTTCAAGTGCATACTTAAAATTCTGTCAATTTGTCTATATTTTCATGCATTTCTTTATGCTGTCTCACTATGGTATTTTATGGAGTAAGATTGTTACAGCTATTTATTTTATTACTTTTATTTATTTATGATACTTGGTCAAAGCTCTGTCATAATATTGTTCTAAAATTAATAATTTGGGCGCGCGGATTCACTCAGAAGCCGAGACACGGATCTTGTTGTTAATGGACTCTTGCTTCCTTCCCCGGGGCCCTCTCTTCCTCTTTAATGAGGTACTTCTTCCCCCCTTCCACACTTCCCCTCGCTAACGAATCTCCATCGCCTTCTTCATCATAGTAATTCAGTGACATAACTCTTAGAACGCTCTGTTTGATTCATTTTGTGCTCTGCAATCGGTAAATGCTTGACGAAGCTGATGCCCATTTCGTTGATGTAGCTGAAATCAAGACTTTATTATTTGACGACTTAAATCCTGTAGCAATTGATAATGTTGTTTAATGCTGTTGAAACTATGATTTTTCTCCACTTTTTAATTTTAGAATGGTGCTGTTGTCAAGTTTGGAAGAATCCATAATTTTCGTTTCTTGGACCCATCCTTTGAGGATCGGATGTCTCGACAGAGACATGATTCTTCTCGCCAGGGGCATGACTACTCGGACAGGTGGGTACCTTACCATTGGATGAGTCTCACACTCAGTCATGCATGTTGTGGATCAGAGTGGCTGTCAATGTCTGCCTTAATCACAAATTTGAAAGATATTTACTGAAAACTGCATGAATTTTCTCTAGTAACCTACTGTGGTCAATTTGAGATCTCAACCTAAGGAATTAGGGAAGTAACAAAAAAAATGGGCTTAACTGGGATGGTTTTTATCTCATAAAATATCCTGACTTTTTACCATAAATATTTAAACATAATAACCCATTTTAATTTTTCTTGGTTTAGGATTTAAGTAACATCTATGGTAAGAGAAGATATTTTTTGAATTTTTGATTTTACTATAAATTTCTTGACAGCTAATTTTTGTGATGTAAAGAAGCCCTTACTGTTCAATAGATTTTGTAATGAATGTGATTTTAACTCTCTGTATGTTTTTATTGTTCTCTTATATCACCTTTCCTTTCTGGAGGGCTTTGTCATTATTAATTAAATTGAATTTTTGCCAGTTTTGACTGTAGCCCAAAGATGGTGGTACATATTTTCCTATCTATCATTTCAGTATCAGAGTGAGACCTTTTTTATGTTGATATTGAATTAGCCTTCATTCACTTCATCATCATTTTTACTCTAATTCAAGTATAAAAAAGCAGTTATATTTTGCTGATCTCATTTTTACATGTCCATAGCAAGCTAAGCTGCTGCCAAGTGTTGCTTATGAAATAGTGGCACTGTAGTATTAGCTTATGAATCGCTGTACAAGTTGTAGGCAGTCGTGTTAAAGCCCAAAATTTGCATGTTATCGTACTTCTTTGAAGGCCATTTACCCAAAAGTTTTAATTCACCAGCCACAATCATAATGATTATGCTTTATCACCTGGCGGATAGCTTTTATTTTTCAAAATGTTCTTCTCAATTGTCCTTTTTCATCTAGGAAAATTTTTATTATTTTGTACATTACTTGAGCTGGAGAGAAGGAGCTAACCTAGATTCATACAATTTTCAAAGAATTTTTATTCAATTTTGAACCCTGTGATGCATATATGTACCTAAAAGACTATCGTGTGAAAGGGTTGCTTTTGTATTCTGGTTCGTTACTAGTTCTTTTCACATTGGTCATTTCATTTTTATTCAAGAGTACATGCCTTATATTCCTGTAGCATAACTGTACATAATCTTTGTATGAGCTTTAAAAGTGTATCATTCACAAATTACACATTGTTTCAGAAAACGCATGCAATAGCTATTTGAGCTACCTAGTTATCCCCTTTCCATTTTGTTGTTGCTTCAATGGATGTTCATTTTCATGCCTAAATTTTTTCTTCAGGTGAATGTAAAATTTATTGATCCTCCGTCTCTTAAAAAAATCATTCACGTGTCATGGAACTGAAGCATTAACTAAAGCCATAAAATATCTATATGGAGACTTAGGGATGAATTGGGCTGCTTAGATAGTTAAAGTACATGGTGCAATTACAGGTTATCCTGGTTCAAGTCCAGTTCAAATTGAATGAGTTTTCTTTTATGAAACCTTCCCACTCCTAAGCTCTACTTAATTGCTGGGGAGAAATATATTAATACTTTCTATAGGGAAGAGATGTTAACCCAGTGTGGCAATGCATTTTTTTTCCTCATGACGAAAATTTGGCGTTTATTTCAAGGTGGCAAGTAGAAATTTTGGATAGGGGTACAATTGGGTGGATGATCAGAGTAGAGGGGTTCACTTAGTGCTGTGCCCAGGTAAAAGTTTGGGGGTATTAGAGGAATTACCCCTTTCTGCCTTCCCTGCTGGCCCTACACCTTATTTTAATTTGAATTTCAATTAATTTTTTTACTGATATAGGGAGAAATACTTGATTTTCTAGTTCCAACTTAGGATTCTGCTTAAGCCTTTGTTTTTCTACTTCTTTTGTACTTCTCTCCCTTCATTTTTGATTCTATGAAAATACATATTTGAGGCAATTACGCTTCATGATTCATGGGAAATATCTGCTCAGAGGAAATGTATTTTCAGCATATTAGTTTTTCCCGCCCCATATTATAATCCATCATCAGCAAATATTTTGCACTCCTCCGACATCAATGTTTTATTTCACGAAACCTCACAAGATGTGTGGCCCCCACAACTGCATTGTGTTTTATTTATGTTTATGTTGCACTCCTCTCCCCACCTGTCATTCTCTTGTGCTTCTTTTGTGTTAAATGTGGTTGCACGTGGTTTGGGTGCTCTGATGCAAATGGCATCCATGCAGGCAATCGAACAAGGATGAGTCTGTTTTGCACGGAAGCGGAGTGTCTGGAAGTCAGGGAAATTTTGAAACAACCTTTGATGTTGATGGTCATGTGGAAACAGTGTCCTCAACTTCCTCAACTAAACTCCAGCAGCAACAAGATCCTGATTCCAGGTCCCAGAGATCTGTGGGAAGTCGTGAAGGAAACAGGTATGCGTTTCGACCAAATGAATAATTCCTGCGTGGGTATTAAACATCTAATTTTCTTAAGTACAGGTGTTTTGCTATTTTTTGTTATTAATTTCAGGTTTACATAGAAGCCCATAATTGAATTCAACGGACTACACCTCTTAACATTTAGTTTTGAAAAATGGTACCACATGTGAATTCAAAGTGGCTCAATTCAATTTTCACTCTAAAATCTTACGTAAATTTCATTACACATATATGATAAATTTTTGTTTGGAAATTAAGGGTAGGTTTATTTTTAAAGATCACATTTTTAAGAATTCATTCTTACAAATCTCATTTTTTCTGTCATTTCCACTTTTATTTACTACATTTGGCAAACAAATTTATTCTGCAATAATTCAGCCATCTCGGTTTACTTCATCAGTTCATATATTTTTCTACCATGTCTGCCTTTGGGGTATCTTCGGAAAATTTTGTCAATTCTTGTAATTAAAGCATGTAGAATTTTAGGCATAGAGAAGAACTACATGTAATGAAATCTCTGGGATTTAAGTATACCGGGACTAGCCACGGTGATAACTTTACGGGAGTCACCCGCAATGCACAATTGTGCGAAAATTCCACTGAGAAAAAATCATTCGCCTTGACCGGGATTCGAACCCGGATCCCTCGATTTCCGGCCGAGTGCTTTAGCCAGTTAAGCTACCGAGGCGTCATTCTTCCCTGTGGAAATTTGTGGACTATACCGGACATGCTTACTCATGCACTCGGTAGCTTAACTGGCTAAAGCACTCGGCCGGAAATCGAGGGATCCGGGTTCGAATCCCGGTCAAGGCGAATGATTTTTTCTCTGGGATTGATTTAATTAGCAGCTTGAAGTGGCTCTCATCTTAATTTAAACACTTTGCTTATGCATTTAAATTTCTTAACAAAAAACAAATAAGTATCTACAGTACTTGGTTTTATGTTTATTATCTATGTCAAATATTTAAGTTATTGTTTTTATTTCACTGCTCTCCATCATTCTGAAGTTTTTACTCCTCGCAAGTCATAGATGCAAGTACATATTGGTTAAGGGATGCTACATTTTCATAACATTTACATGATATTTTTACACTCATGTGAAATTCTTCATAATTTTCTGAATTGGTTATGGTTGACTCCTGTAGCTGTTGCTCTAACATTATTATACATTGCATGTTTTTTTACATAATTTACTTTTGGAGTTACGTGTAAGAGCCATTTGGCTATCACACACTGATTTAACAATATATCTTCAATGGTTTGGATCAGTACAGTACAACATTAGATGGAGGGAAAATTTCTCTTTTCCGTACGTCATGACATCCATGATCTATATAACGGGCTATGCTGTGTCAAGAAAAAGTAATTGGTTCTTACTGCATTATATTCTTTTTTTCTCCACTGATGTATATATCTTTCATTCTGTATTTCCCTAAAAAAATGATGCTGGCATTAGTGGGTACAAGCAGTTATGCACTGACGTAACTGAAGGGAAATGGTTATGGAAAATGAAGCCTCAGAACTGATTTACACATTTATCTTTTGTCTCAGAAAGCGCATGTGACATCGGCGTGTGGTGGTGGGCATGCGTGGGTGAGTTGGTGTGGTTGGAATGTGCTGAGTGTGTGTGCGCTAAGCTGGCCTGCACCTGATAGTTGTCCCCTGTTCTTTCACATTCATGTTTTTTTGTCTTAAAAAATATACACGTTCAATTTACACCAAGTTTTTCATTCCAGCTTCTGCTATAGGCTTTGCATCAATCACTCCATAATAGTGTAGACACACGCAATGCTAAGCATCTGGAAATATGGCTACTCATTCCACCTTCATTTTCAAATATCTATTTAGTGTTTCTTGATACTTTGTTTATCACGAATGAGGATCATCTTGCAGATGAGTTTTGGGCTATTTTTTATATGCTATGTAAAAAATTGCTTATTATGATTGGCTGTTGTGCATACTGTATTTTATCCACATTTACCAATTGTTTTAATATTTTTATTTGCTTTACTGCAAAAATTTTGATCCTAGTTGTTCTTGTATATCGAAAAATTTAAATTTTAAAACAAAATTATTATCTCGTGATATTTCATTATCTTTGCTACTTTCTTTGGTGGTTTTTCATGTGGAATGAAGTCAGGCAGCCAATGGAGTGCAAATATTTCGAAAAGCTTCCAAAATATCCTTTCATTTTGCCAAAAAAACACTTCTGAGAATACTTCATTGTCTTTATCATTATTGCATCATGTATTTGCATAGGCTAATGTATTTGCCTGTAATTGAAATCTCAGGGAGATGGATAAATTAACTTGTTATGTTGATAAATAATAAGCTGATACCTTTGAGTTCTTCTCCTGATGGACTACTTCTCTCCAGGTACAGATCTAGGTTCTTACTTCTGTTACTTATCCATTCTTAATTATTTAAAAGTTCTAATCTGATTAGACGTGGTAAATGCAATGCCATTCAAATTCTTTATACTTAATTTTTTCGTTCCAATTTATGCAAAGATTACTTGGAAGATTAAGTTAATGAATTATTAAATAAGAAAGGAATTTAAAGTATTTCCAGTTTCAGACCATCACAGAACCACATTATGCCTAATCATGATCAAATCAAATTATTTTTCAAATTTAGTCCTCCTTGTATTTGCTCTGTATTCATTTGCATTAGCTTAGTTATAAAATTCATTGATTCATCCTCAAATAATATTATCAGTCATGCCATGGTTTGAGTGTGCAGTTCACTGGATTGTTTATTAGTTCATATTTTTCTATTGCATTTATGGTGAGGAAATTCCTCTGATAAAACACTCATTTGCCTTATCCAGGATTCAAACCTGAATCTCCTGATTTGTAGCAAGGAACACCTTGCCTGAATTAGGAGAAATCAGGGTTTAAATCCCAGTAATGGCAAGTGATTTTTCCTCTGTGAAATTTTTATGTTTTAAGTGCACTAGCTGATATGTTAGTAAAGGTGCACCATTGGCTATACTGCAGCTATGCCTTGCATAAAATCTGTATCATCTTTTATTCATGTAAGCCACATCTTCCGCAGGTCTTCGTCAAACTATGAGAGATATCCGCTGATGCAGACGCAGTCTCAGCCCCTGCAAAGGCCGCCTTCAGGGGCAAACGATCCCATCCTCCCGGCTGCTCTCGAGTTCCGAGAGGAGGCGACAGATGCACTGCTCGATGCATTAGTGACGTCTCTCGACCCACAGGCAGCTCCCCCCCACTTTCGCCTTGCCCCCACCTATGCCCTCTACCTGGCGGCAAGATTCCGAGCTTCGACACATTATCGGCCTGAGCTGACACCCACAGAGAGAGCTCATCGTCTCACGGCTCTCCTTGCTAGAGTGGCAGCCCTTATTCGGACTGTGGTTCAGGTGAGAGTTATATGTATATACAGTGGAACTTGGTTAGTACGTTTCTGAAGGGACCACGAAAAATGAACGCACTAACCAGGAAAACATACTAACGAGGAAAGTAAATAATAGCAGTCGGGGTTATTGCAATCAGTGAAAAAGTCGTCATAATTACAATTACTATCGGTAGTTCTCATAGGATCGCCTTCCTGAACTCTTTTCACATTTAAAATCAAGAAAATGAGCGCTACCATGAAAAACAATACCATGTGAATAAAAATCGCAATTTTTCATGGACATCCCGGAGACGATTTCATGATTACGGCGTCTATCTCCCGTGATTTATCCTATATATATTTACAGAACGAGGACGAGTGAAGCTCAGACAAGTCATTTTTCTTTCTCACAGCGTATTCGGAGAATATAACAACAACCCGGAGTAAGTCAACTGGTTTTTTAAACATCATAAAAATTGGGCAAAATTATATTGACTTTCAAATTACGGCAACAGCCGTAGACATTCGCTTCTGGAATGATACCATTTCGATTGTAAAATCAATCGATATATCGACTGATGACACGCAAGATTATTAGATTACGACGTAATTACAAGAAAATTTTATATTAAACAGTTGAAATTTACTTTCAAAATTTGTCTAATGTCGTCTGCTTTCGTTCCGAGATCAAGTATTTTTAAGCTAAGCTTTGTGTGGAGATCCAGAGGATCGTCTGCTCCCGCAACAGTAGTCACGTAAATACGCACGACGTCGAGTTTATGGAGCAGTACTGCTTTAGATAATGTGGGAATTGTCTAATACCGTTAAGACTCATTTCTTCATCATGATAACTCGTGCAATAGCAACAATTGCCCACTCACGAACTTTGTGCGCAGCAGTGGGCACTCCCAAGCGCTCCAAAGGCAACAGAAGGTGAGGAGCTCGGGGTGGGGAAAATTGGGGCTTCTTATTGGCTGTAGTTTTTCATAGTCAGACATTCCCGAAAAATGGCCGCATTTTATTTTTCATCACGTCACAAGAATTCAGAAATGCATTTGGATAAATTACGGTAGAAGAAAGAGATGTGGAATGAATGGAAGAATGTTAATGGCTAATAATAATAAATTAAATCATGAATTCAGACTTTTGCGACCCTTGAGAAGACACTAGAGAACGAATTGCGGGTTGCGTCACGGCAAGCAATGGAGCGTACTAACCAGGAAAGCGCAATTTTTTCCAACTTACTAACCAAATTCTTTTACCTGTATTTTGTTCGGATGGTACCGGGACCGAGGGAAATCGCCGTACTAAGGAGGAAAACGTACTAAGGAGGAACGTACTAACCAAGTTCCACTGTATATGGCCCCATTCTTTGGTACCAGCAATTCATAATGAAAATTTTGGAATGAGCAAATATTGCCCTTATTTTGTGTCATTCATTAAATTTCTGTTATATCTTTTGTTTGGATTTTTGATTTGAATTTTGGCCAATGGTGTTTCTTGTTTTTTGGTTCGTATGCTGGTGGTGTTATTGCTGCCTGTGAATAGGCATAATGACATGTTCCATCTTTTTACAAAACTTGTCCTTAGGAACCTGTAAAAATATTATTCTTAATTATATTGTTTTCATTTTTTGTAAAAGAACCAAGTTTTTTTTGTTTGGAGTACTTTTTTCTGGACCAGTCATTGTCGAATACCTGTTGTTATGAGTTGAGTCAGAGCAATGAAATTTTTTTTCAACTGATGCTCCACATTTTAATAGAAATCTCATCTCAGAATTATCAATTTGCAGTTTTTTCTTGAAAATAGGTAATTGTTGTGTTTTTGTTGCGGGAACGTAGTGAAAGGGGCAGATGGAGAGATTTTTCAAATGGGGTGCTCAAGTTTTGATCTCTTCAATAAAGAGCCAGTGTGTCACAAGTTTCTCTTTAAGTTCATTGTAATGAACTGAGGTCTTGGTCTATTGCAGTACTTTGAATAGTTCTAATTTGCCAAAAGTGTATTTTTTTGAGTCATGAATAGAATGACAGAGTGTTGAAATGCAAACGTTAGCAAAGTCTAGCTCCAGGAAAGTTGTGTCATTCCCTAGCTCTGCAATTAAATGTAAAACTTTAGACTTCACTTAGTGAAAATCCATCATGATTCAAATGAAATTCAAAATTTTTAAGATCCCACACGAATATCTTGATGCACTAAGAACTTATTATCGTAGAAAAAGCCTTTACTAATTCAATGTGAGTAGAAGTTGTTAACTAATGAGTGGTAATCATATTTCAAGTTCTGCCACACTGTCTGACAAAAAAATTTTAATTTGATCCTCATAACTTTATTCCTGTGTAATTGACAAACAGTTACCTTGATTTAATATAGACGTGCGTGTGAAATTTATTCTCATCATTCTTCACATTCTCAACAAGGATTTTGATTAGTATTCCAGCAAGAATTTTGATTAGATCTATATCTAATTTGTGCATGTTTTTGTTTTGATATGTGATATTATCTGATTTATTATTTCATTTTTTGAATAATCCTTTTTATAATTTAAAAAAAATTATATTTGTCTCATTAGGAGAGGTATGGAGATGCTGAATCACTTGCTTTTTGGATGGCCAATGCCTCTGAACTTCTCCACTTCCTTAAGTCTGATAGGCACATCTCAGCATTTTCCCTGGATGCTCAAGATATACTAGCTGAGGCAGTACAGATAGCCTTCAGGTGAGTTACTCCTCTTCTCATTTTTATCTATCCTATTATAGATGCAGAAAATATCTGCATAAAGGTATTCAATACTATTCAATGTTTCAATATTTCAAAAAAAATAAAATTTGTGGAATTGATGAATAGTTGAATGTAATTGCATTAGATTATAATGCTCTAGTTTATGCCCTCCTGATCCCTATTTCAGTTGGAGGGTTTCTGTACGCGGTGGAAATCACCCAAAACATCTAGATATAACTGCCTTTGGTTTTTCTAATTGATGCTTTTATCTGATATCAGTTGGATATCATTTTCTCCTCACTTTTCTTCAAACTTTTGGGAATTTTCATTAATTTTTGTCATAGTTCCTTTTTTGGGCTCTTTATCAATTGATATTCAAACAACGGGTACTACCTAGTTTCATGTTTTTTCTAACTAAACCCCTGACAATTGTTCTAGGAATCTGGTCTCATGTCTTCAAGCTGACTTGGGAGCAGTGATGCCAAATTTTCTTGCTGACCGTGATGATGATCGAAATGAAGAAGAATCTGCGGGATCGGTATGTAATTTGTTCAGTTGCTATTCTTAAATACCCAATTTGTTCAAGTGTGGTGAGCGTTACGATTTGTCTGTCATAAGTGTCCATTAATTTCATACTCCCTTGTGATCTACATCTGCATTTTGCATTTCACAGAAATTTTGATGCAAATTAAATTGTGTACATGCCAAAATTTAAAAAAACTTAAATATTATGTATTGTGAAGTGTTTATTACATGAGTAAATTGTGCATTGTGCAGTCTGTTTCTAATTTTTTAATGTATGATCAGCTCTCTAGTAGCTAACTCCCTCAACGTGTCACTACCTGGTGGCAAACCATGGCATGTTTTAGAATGCTTTAGCTACTCTGGGCAAAGCTAGACTAGCGCATTAAAGCATTTATATTTTGAGTTAGACAATTGGACTTATGACTTTTGCTCTTGTCTGGCTGACCTGTATTACTACTTTGGAACTATTTGTTACAACGCACAGCAGATCTCTTGAAAAAATAATTGTTTCATCCTAAGAGTAAATATCTATGATGTGTTTTAATGAAATATTTTTATGTGTATCCATGGAGTGTAATGGAGTTCATTTTTCTCCTCTAATCACCATTTTACTTTTCATGTATTTCCACAGGTGTTGCAGGTGTTGGCCTCAGCAATGGCATTGTTGCGTCGTTGTCGAGTGAATGCTGCACTTACTATTCAGCTTTTCTCTCAGTTGTTTCATTATGTTAATGTCTGGGCTTTCAACCGTGTGGTTGCCTCAGCCGTGGCATCGGGTGGCAACAATGCAATGCATCATGGTCACCATCATCACCCCCACCCTCACCACATGCACCAAAGGGCACCGCCGTCATACTGCAGCCGTGAGTGGGGCCTAAGGCTAGGTGCACGATTGGCAAGGGTGGAAGCATGGGCTGAGAGGCAAGGGTTGGAGCTGGCTGCCGATTGCCACCTGTCACGCATTGCCCAGGCTGCACACCTACTGCAGGTAAGGAGAGAAAAAAATGAGATCATGAGAAGATATGTATGTGCACATGAATTATATTCATGAATGAGAATTTAAGTAGAGCATTGATTATCTATGATAATTGAGGGCGAAGCCCAAATTTAAAATAGAAAAGATTGGTAATTTAATCATGTTCATTTTCCTTGTTGTGTTGTCCTTGGTATTGGCAGCAAGCTTTCTCTACACCTTATTCATTATTTCTATTGAAAATCTTATTGCTTTATGGCATTAGGATAAGTGAAGAAAAGTAGGATAAGTAAGGATAATTTTAGAGATGTGCGAATAGTATCCGCGAATACTCGAATACCTCGAATAATAGAAAGTATTCGATATTCGAGATCTCGAATAGTTATGCTAAAGGTACCGTCTCGAATACCTCGAATACTTTGAATTTCGCGTCATACACTGTCGCTCGCACGTCGTTGGTAGTTGACTCGGAAAAATGAGAACTCTAGTCGTCTAGTGCATGCAGCGCCGTTTTAGGCAAGCTGACGAAATACATCAAATTCACGGGTTCGAGCGGTGAAAAGAGTTCGACGTGGGGAACCGAAATTGATCGGATGAAAAAAATCCGAAAATCCCAGGTGTTCCCTATCAGGAGAACCTCAGTTCCGTGGGATAGCAACATTGGCGCATTTCCCACGATCCGCTATCCCCATCCATTCAGCGTTCGCCCCACCCCCTCAGACGATTTCCTCTTCCCCGAAAACAAAAAAAAGGTCCCGGCTCGTGCAGGGATCGTATTACGAAGACCTCAGCTTTGAAAAAAATATCAAGTTACCGGAAAATAATAGAATCGTGTTTCACCCTTCCCCCTTTCTCCCCACTGACCATTTTCCCGCATCCATCTTTAGATAAAATGAGAGGAGGTGTTTGCCGTGTGTCCTTTGTGGCTAATAATGACAGGCACTTATTTTGAATCTTCCCCAGGAGATGAAACTACCATAGGGAGGAACTCAGTGCCGTGGGATAGTGACATTGGCGCATTTCCCACGATCTGCTATCCCCCTCCATTCAGCATTCGCCTCACCCACTCTTGACGATTTCCTCTTCTCCGAAATCAAACAAAAGATCCCAGCTCGCGCAGGGATTGTATTACAAAAACTTTAGCTTCAAAAAATATCAAGTTACGCGAGAAAAATAAAAACGTGTCTCGCACCCATCCCCTTTTCTCACCCACTGACCTTTTTCTACCTACCTGCTTCGAATTTCCCCCTTTCTCGAGGTCAACTGCTGCATGAGTCATCTACTAGCCCGAAAGGTGTCTAACAATGACTTTCGGCAATTGTTATTACACCTTTATTGGATTGAAATATTAGTAATGTGCGCGTAATTTAAAAAAGAATAAGACCAAACACGACATATTTCTGACTTTATTTAAGCATTTTGCGCAGGAAAATAAATACCGGGAAGAAGAAGAAATACGACGGAGGCGTAATGCTCAAATAGGGTGGTTTCCTATTATTTTTTATTGCCTAAATCGAAATATTAATACTCCTGAAGTACGTATTTAACGCTTTTAGAGTTTTATAAGACGATATCTAGTTTTCGCGATTAAATTAAAAGTGAAAATTTTCAAGCGCGCGAAAACGCGACGGGTAAGTATGAATGCCGGGAAAAACTCCGCGTGACGTCGTTCTGGTTCCCGCTGCCTCAAGTGAGGTGACCTTGGGGCGAGGCTCTGAGCGCTATTACGACGCAGGATGCTAGCAGGTAGCTGAGTACCATGCTAGCTGGTAGCGCTTGGCTTAAATAAGGATTATTAATACCTTATCAAACAGACTGTGTGATTATTAAGACATGTTTCCCTGAGCTCTGTGCCTCATGCATGCATTGGTAACCTCAGACGATGTAAAACTCCGATCCTCTCGTGTAGAAACTAGGTCCCTGTGATGTCACGTGGAGTGGCATCGCATAGGCGCCAATCTGGCCTTTTTCAAATGAGGTAAAATTGAACATTGCCATTAGTCTAAACCGGTATTTCTAGAACGAAATAATTTGTATATTATGAATACACTAATGGTGGGTAACGAATCACAATCAATACCTTTCGTTTTCTTTAATGAAGGAAACTACCCTATTGTTTACATAAAATTAAAATATTCCATTAATCAGCTAAATTCCTGTTTGAATCCTTTAAAGGCAATCACAATTACTTGGCAAAATCTTGGGTTTCCTGCTGCATAGGCGACCTAGTCAAGCATTTTCACATTCATCGTTTAGTATTCGAGGTATTCGAAATTCGAGGTATTCGAATATTCGAGCAATGATTTAATATTCGAATTCGATATTCGAATTCGAGAAATCTACTATTCGACCCATCCCTAGATAATTTGATAGGGTTAAAAAGGGGAAAGGGAAGGGATTAGTAAAATAAGCAAGCAACTGCTATAATGGATAATTGAGCAGTTCGGTTCAAACAGACGGTCATTGAACATCAAACATTGAATAAATAATTGATGCTCTACTACTGCTTTCTTTCCATTTGCACGAAGTTCATTTGCTTTCTCTGAAAATATTAGGTTTAAATGAATAAATAAAATGTGCTCTGAGAATTATGTATATCATAAAGAACTTAACTAGCAATTTCATGTGATTATAATTTGTGTTCTGTCTGTATTTATAAAATTTATATTATTTTTTAAATAAAATTTTGTTTGATAACTCTTTCCAGGCCCCCAAGTATACTGCTGAGGATTTATGTGCAATTAGTACGGCATGCTTTAAGCTGAACTCATTGCAGCTCAGAGCTCTCCTGACTAACTATCAGCATGCTCCTGATGAGCGGAGGATCCCCATGGAGCTAGTGGAAAATGTTGTGAGGGTAAGTGTACACTCTCAAATCTTCTAAAGATCTTTTTTCCGGCCTACTTTTTTAATTGTAGCTGTATATTTGTAGACATAGAATTAGTAATTTCTTCATATGAAAATCTAAGGTCATTACAGAGTACATAATATTTTCGTCTTCTATAATTTTTAAGAACAGGCGTTAAATTCTGGGTTACATATTTCATGATGCAGCATATTTTATTTACCTTGTTTCATGCTTCACATGATTTTTTGAGGCCAAAATAAAGTTCTTGGCTAAAATACAACTAAATTCATAGATTTTGCAAAAAATATTTGTAAAATTTGGCACTTAAAGGTGATCGTTAGGTAGCTATGATTTTATTTCTAGTTGTTGTTATAATTTGCAATTCCCTGACACCACTTGTATAGCAGCTTTAAAGGTAACTTGGTAGCCTCTAAACAAACATTTTCACATATTTGTGTAACCCTATTGTAAATGAGATTAAGTCCATGGAGTAAAATCATTACTTCAGTGTAAAAGGTTAGAGCTCATACTGGTCTAAGGCACTTTTTTTTGGGTTCATACGGGTTTGGGCATTATGAGAATATATATTTTGGATTGTCTGAATATTTCATTTGGAATTTGAACCCAGGAGTCAGTGATCTTACACATTATCCACTGGGCCTCCATGCTTCCCTGCAAATGGTCATGCTAAACATTAAAATGTTAACCGCTCGGACCCTGTAACCTAATGTATGATCTTCCTTAACAGCTCCAATTTCAAGTCACATTCACTGCAATACGTGGCAAACATACAATGTATATGAAAAAATTAAAGATCATATTCAAAAGGTGGTGCAAAATAGTATCAGATAATAGAATTAGATGCTAGGCTAGAAAAACACTAAAGCAGGAGAAGTTTAAAAAAACTCAGGAAAAGACGTTAAAAATATTGTCGAGTGAGATTTTATGGAATAATGCTGCTGGAATTCCCTCATGTTAAATTGCACCCATCATTCTAATGCTAAGAGAATCTATTAAATAGGAAGGAATAAGGGGAAGGAATCTATTATACATTTAATTTCATCCCATTATTAGCATTCTCCTTGGAATTTGAGACATAATTTATTTTGAAATTTCAGGTGGCTGAGAACGTCTGTGATGACTTAGTCCGCAATGAAGGTCGCGAAGTGAGGCTGGAAGAGGAGGAGGGGGAGCTGCTGCGATTGCAGTTTCTCCTTCCTGACGATGGGTACAGCTGTGATGTCGTGCGAGGCCTCCCGCCTGGTCTTGTCGAGCTACTGGCACCCCTTCAGAGGGCCAATATCTGTCGTCTCGTCCCCCAGCATACATCCGCTGGATTCTGGACTGTCTACATGACCCCACCTCCGAGTGCAATGCTACAGCACTCGCTCAGCCCAGATGGACACCCACAGCATCCACAGTCTGCGAATGTCACTCCACACGCGGTAATTTTTCTACCAATGAATCTAAATACTAGAAAGTAAACTTTAATTTTAGTGTGTTCGGTTCTTGTTGCACATTTTCTGTAAGAAAAATTACCCCATCACATTATTTACGGTACAGTAGAGTTTTCCTAAGACATTATTTTCGTTTCTCTGATGTGGTAGTTGTTTATTTGAAACAAATCAGGAAGCTCTAATGGCAGTGGCTGAGGCATGATCTTTTTGTTGGCCTGTTGGAAAATGTTCAGAGCCTGTTGAATTATGGCCATTTGCTAAGTACAACATAGCCATTTCCCATGGCCAAGAAAAATTTGTTGCAACGTAATAGGGTAGCTTCCTTCATAAAAGAAAACGAAAGGTATTGATTGCGATTCGTTACCCACCATTAGTGTATTCATAATATCCAAATTATTTGGTTTTAGAAATCCCAGTATAGACGAATGTAAATGGTCAATTTTACGTATTTTGAAATAGGCCAGGTTGGTGCCCATGCGATGCCACAGGTGACGTCACAGGGACATAGATGCTATACGAGTAGTCAGGAGTTTTACATCGCCTGAGATTACCAATGCATGCATGTGGCAGAGAGCTCAAGTAAACATCCCTTAATAATTACTTATTGAAATTGCCTATGGTCAGAAAGTTTCCTTATCTTGATAGGGTATTAATAATCCTTATTTAAGCCAAGCACTACCTACTAGCAGCCAGCATCGTAGCGGCGCTCATAGCCTGGCACCAAGGTTGCCTCACACAGTGGCAGCCGGAACCAGAATGATGTCACACAGGCTTTTCCCAACATTCATACTTAGCCGTCGCATTTTTGCCCGCTGGAAAATTTTCACTTTTCATTTAATCGCAAAAAATAGATATCATCATGTAAAAATGTAAGAGCGTGAAATGCATACTCCAGGAGTAATAATCTTTCGATTTAGGCAATAAAAAAATAATAGGAAACCACCCAATTATGATAAATGTAGGAATTCAATTTTTTTTTTAATTGCATATTGTAATTTATCTTTCTATGTTGTACTCTTGTTTCTCTCACAGCCCCGAAGTCCGAGTGCCCTCAGCAATCGATCTGGTGGCATGGATTCCTCGTCGTCTCGACTGCACGGCTCCATGGGTGGACATCTGCAGGGTCAAATATCCTCACCACAGCAACAACACTTAGAACCAGAGACACAAGTTATCAAGCTCCACA
The DNA here is from genome assembly GCF_921293095.1 of Ischnura elegans. Taxonomy (NCBI): domain Eukaryota; kingdom Metazoa; phylum Arthropoda; class Insecta; order Odonata; family Coenagrionidae; genus Ischnura; species Ischnura elegans. The sequence goes on from NC_060251.1 coordinate 104,810,972, forward strand.
AGTCCAACAGCGGAATGGGACTCAGCATTGTTGCAGCTAAAGTAAGTGCCATTTGTGTTTTTTCTCTAGTAGTTCTGCTGTAGTATCAATTTCATCTTTCCAGCACAATGACGTTTCCTGGAATGTAGATTTTATGTTCTGCAGTGATACTTCGTTTATAGATTTGTGTTTAAGGAATCAGTGGACAGGATTTTATTTTCGTTATTATTCACCCAAATTTCGATCACTCCTCCAAGAAGAGGTTTAGAAGAGGTTTATGATAATGCAGGGTAGTTTATCCTTCCTCTGAATCTTGTAGTCATTAATGCCTTTCCCTTCAACAGGTATCCGAAACAGTTTTTGATCGCGTTCATTCTCTACAGAGTTTTTTTTCCGTTGTTGTGCGCTAAAAATAGACTTTTTCGCCGAAAGTAACATTTCGACAGCGGCAACCAGCGAGCGTATTTTTTTCGATGTGCGTCGACGTCTCCATAGGCGGATCTAGGGGAGGGGGGCACGGGGGCACTTACCCTTAAAAATACGGAAGACCCTTAAAAATATGGAAGATTTTAATACGGTCCCAATATAATTGCTTTCGTTTTGTATTACGAGGTATCTTTGTGCCCCCCCCAGAACAAAATCCTGGATCCGCCCGTGGACGTTTCCATCGCCTGTCGTTTCAACTGGCCGAATAGGTTTACTAATGATTAAAAATTGAGTTCCTAGAATCAATAAGTAAAAAAACTAAGATCAAATATCGAGTGTGCGTAGGGGTGGATTAAGGTCGTTTTGGGTCATTAGTCACGACTTTCCGCGGCGCCTAGGTGGTATGCAATGCCTTTCAGCATTAATGCGCCTGTTTATAGACTAGTGGTTCTAAGATATTCTCCAGGTATCTTTAAAAATTGTTTTTCGAGCTGGTGGCATGTAAAATTCCATTGAATATCCACCGTAATGAATATCTTATCCATAGGCGGCAACTTAGTGCCATTTATAGGTTCAATGCTAGACGGTTCGAGTTCCGTCTGGGAAAGTTTCCCAATCCAGGGAATGGACGTTTGTGTAAGTTTAATTGTTTGATGTTATGAAAGTGCCAATATAAGGCCAAATAGCATTGTTTTCGGTGGTGTGGTAATAAATGAAATATTGAAATTTTCAGGGAAACAGACTGTATCTATTCTTGTGATTTCATATGTTAAAAAAGTTACAGCTGAAGAAATCATTAAAACGTAAAGGATAAAATTGAATTTTAGATTTAGAGCATATTTTGACATTTTATATACCTCGAAAATTTGAATACAGTATCATAAGTTTTAAACGAGTAATCTGTCACCAACCAAGACCGGTCGAGCAGCAGGTATGCGTCTTAAAGACTTAGCTAGGTTGCATTCCTGTTTTTACACCTCTTGCTGATACGAATTGGAACTCCACATCGGGGAATGAAAGCAATTCCTTCTTGGGTATTCTTTTCGTAATCCTCTTTAAAAATCTACGACAGATTCCTCTCAACAGTGCAACCGAACCCCTCGAGTTCTTTTTATTCTGAAATCTGTTCCTTGACGTTGATCCGTTTCTATGGTTCGGCCGAGCAGACGAGTCACGATCAAAGGAATCTTCTCACGCAGGATCCGTCCGGAAGCGAGGATTCTTTTCAGTGGTTTGTGGGATCGAACTTGGACGCGTTCGTCGCTCTGTGCTAGCGAGGTTGAATTGGCCTATCGAAAGCACTTTTATATTGTAATGCGGTATTTGGAAACAAACATTCATGAACTGCATCCTTATTTTGAAAGGATTAATCCAGTTCATTTTTTAGCGGTCATGGTTTTCCCCCATGTGAGAATTCTGTTTCTCTGAGCGGATTTTCCTGTGTAACGCGCCGTTCTAGTTCTTTCTCGAGGTCGCGAATAAAAAAAGAAACCCACAATTCCAAATTTAAAAAATTTTCAGATGTACTGGTTACAGATACATCTTTCGCGATCTTTTCTTGAGAAAAAATGTTACGGATTAAGCGGATTTTTTTAAAGAGCGGAGTTTTTAATTAGCAATTTTTCTATCTGTTTTAAGTAGCGTATTTAAACTTCTACGAGTGATTATTATCACAGATCCAATACAAGCATTTTGTTTGGCCGTTATTTGTACTCCAACTATAATGTGCGTTCCTTCTTCAAAACTGCAAGCAAAACTCTGCGGGTGTGTCGGAACATGCTATTTTAAAAAAATAGTATTGATTGAATTGAATGACAGAGTTGGTGCAATGTAGGGGAATGATCCGAAATTTTCTTGGAAATGACTCTTACTTCGTTTTGCCGTGTAACGTGCGTATTTACATGTAGAACTGCCTGTTAAGTGTCGCATTACTTATAACACAAAGTTTTACTATTTTCTCGTCTATGGCTGGGAATGTCGTCCTCAACTTCGCAATCCATGCGTGGCGTCTGTTAATTTCCGTTAAAATTGCGTATCTCGCCCGCTCCGACAGTCTTTATGCTTTGTGGTACTAGCATTCATGCACAGCATTCTTATTTTGAAAGGATATATCCCGTTTATTTTTAGTGGTCTTCCACCCAATTCTTGTGAGAATTCTATTTTTCTACGCGGAGTATCCTGTGTGACGCGTCGTCCGTTTTCTTTCATGAGGTCGCGTGTCAAAAGAAACGCACAATTTCAAATTTCTACTTTATTCGGCTATACTGGTTGGCAGATAACATCCTTGGCGGCCTTTTCTAAAAAACTGTTGGGGTTTAAACAGTTTTATCAGAGGATTTATTTTTAAAATTAGCAATTTTTTATTACTTAAGCGTCATTATTGTCACAGATCTCGTATTAGTATTTTGTTTTGTCATTTGTATTCCGTAAGTAATGTGCATTCCTTCTTCGAAACTGGTAAGCATTACTGTGAGAGTTTATAGGGACATAACGTTGTTTATTTTTTTTTATTTTGCGACGCATAATTTGTTTAATGCCGAAGCAGTAGTCTTGAAATTTGCAAGGTGTAAATAGTAGACCTTAACTACATTTTCCTGTGTTCGAAATATAAAAACCATGCATCTGAGAAAATACTAAGGTAAACTTTTAAAATTTCAGATACAGGAAAAGGTTGTTACGGTTACCTAACCTCTATACACCCTGGAAATTTCAAGATGTAACTTTTGTTTTAAACTAAATGGAGAAGAATGGAGACGGTGAAATGGACGGAGAGGAGGAGAAAGGGCGAAGTGTTGGACATGGTGGATAAGTAGAGGCAAAATATTAGATGAGATACGGAGGAGACAGAAGGTTTGGATGGAGCTAGTACTGAAGCGGGAAGGGGATGTTGAAAGCAAGGTAGAATGTTAGGTAAACGAGGAAGGGGAAGGAAGGGAATAGGATTTTCAGATAGATTGAAAAGGAGTGGGCCATACAATGAATTGAAGAAAGCAGTGCTGGAAGGAAAGGGAGGCTCCCAGATTGCTTCTTTAGTACTCCATGGAAACCTACCTTAATCGGTAGAATACTATAATAATAATAATGTGTCGCGCAACCAGTCCAACGGAGTGGTGCGTAAAAGTCGGCCGCCCCACGTGCCCCTCCGCCGCGCTAATTCGTGGACCTCCTTAAAAAATACTTCCGTGACCTAAAATTGGGTGCCCTTTCATTTGTATTGCAATTGCAATCAGGGCTGCCTTTTATCGCTGGGCGTTATTGTCGATGATTCCGTATTTTTATTGCCTAGCGATTAGTTTACGGCATTGTAAAGTCCGTGGAATGGTATTACTGATACATATGCATCAGAACAATTAAGGTTGTAAGATGCTGCCCTCGGCTCTTATATAAACTACCTATGAAATTATAATTTAGCAGTCCTCAGTAACACTGATAGCTAGCTTATTTTGTATGCGCGCATAAACATATGTTCATGAAAATATTATTTCAGTTGATTAGAAGAGGTTAATTTGAAAATTTGAAAGTTGAAAGATTCTGTTTTGCTCATTATTTGACTAAAGCATTCGTATTGTCTGAATTTTGATGCGATTATAAGAATAAAATATATCATCTAAAGATATGTTGTTCTCGTATTGGTTTTAATACGTATTAGGTTTCCATCAATTCAGCAATTGAATCCATGCCCTACATTTATAATGCTAAAAAAATATCGTACTTTCTGCTGATTTTCCAAGGTATTTATTAAATGACCGTCTTAAAATTTAAATAAAAAATATTTATACACTTTAAGAGCACTTTTTTCAACCAAATGCACTGATTGCAGTACCGCCTCCCGAAACTTACTCATTTTCGTCGAAGTTTGTCTTATTACAAGATATGTATGTTTATTATTTCCTTGCATTAGTGATGCTTTCATGGAGTTTTAATCATTAAAATTGTATTTCAATTAAAGTAAAAATACGTAAGAAAATTGTGAGTTGTTCCCACATTCAGTTGGAGACCACGTCTTTCTATGGAAAACATGAAGAAAACAGCATTTATTCGTTTTGTGCTAGGAACCAACTAAATCACCGTCTCCCTCTCATGCTGCTTCTTTAATGTGCCGCCAGATGGCCTCAGCTTATTTACGACGAGCCGTGGGATTGGAGGCAAATCTTTTAAATCTCCCGTGTCAGTCATCATTCAGACAAATGCTGTGAACTGTGCATGTGTTCCCCTGGGTTCCTCACGATAGACTCAACGCCGGGAAACTGCTTATGCCTCGGTGCGTCCTCTCCTCAAGAAACCAGCGCGCGGGAAGAGCAGCTTGAAGACGGCGGCAGGTGCGCACCGCCGCTGCGAGGGCAAGGTGTTTGTCGCGGGGGATGATGGGAAATGAGGGGAGGGTGGGAGCAAAGGCCCCGAACCCTCCTTCCCCCTTCCATCCTTTCCCCCATTTATCCTCGATGTCCCTCCCCCTTTTTTCGTTTCCCTTTCGACGTCCGTCCCTCGGAATAGGAGTAGTGACCGGAGCTAGCGTCTTCTAGGCGACTGCTTTTTTAAGTGGAAGATCTCGTGCCCGTCTGGGGTATCCCACTTTCTCGACCTCCTCAACGGGTTATCAATGAAAGCTCCACTACTCGAGGTCTTCTTGATTGAATCTTTCGCTACTCATAAAGTATAAGTTCGTCGCCGTATTACTTTTTGGGTTATTAGCCAATGGATACCTTAATATGAGTTAAATCTCGTTAGTTGTAGGAGATTGGCGCTGCGGTCCGCTCAGATGGTTAGATGAAGTTGCTATAACATTAACATTGTGTTAACATTGAATTCCTCACATTCTCCGTACTCTTATTTTTATTTTGCTTTTTAACTTCGATGAATATCTTCTATGATGACAAAGTCTTTTTTAAATAACATGTGCCGTAAATATTTGTTTTGGATCGCAGAGCTGTGAGCCAACCTCCTCAACACAAATTTGCATTAATCGCTTTTTTTTTGTTTAATGATATTGCTTGGGTTAGAGTTGTCTCTCCCCAAACAGTATAGGAAGAGAAGGCAAATGACTTCTAATAGGTGTATTAGGAGGCATTACGGGGGCAATAAAGCATGGAATTTCCCTACATTTCTTTTTAAAATGGATTTTAAAGCTGATTGGTAAATATAATGAAAGTAGGCCTTTCTGTGAATTAAAGAAAGGCGGTCCGATTTGGGAGGGGAGATAGGCCGGGGTGATTCACAATGTGCTCCATGTAAATTTACCTTTAATGTGTCAACATTTTAACAATCAAATGTGAAAATTCAAGCGCGATGGAGTGGAATTTTTCCAATATCGAATTTCGAATATCGAAATAAATACTTGTACTTTTCCACCATTAAAAATATTTTTAGTATGCTATTTAACTTCGATGAATACCGTCTTAAGGGACTAATATTTTCAAAATAACATATGGCATAAGTTTTTGTTTGGAATCGCGCAGCTGTGTGCCAAACTCCTATTTATATAAAATTAAATTAGCCTTAAATTTAAGTAATAATCCATCCTTCTATTTATTAAATGAACCTTTAATTTAAACGATAATCCATGAAAGCCAAATAAAGAAGCTATGAGAAATGAATAAGCGAACACTTCGTTGGCCTTTTATGAGCGTGGCAAAGTTGCCAATTTCGGAGCCGAGGGAATAAATATGACTATTATGTGGCAGTCAAGGTGGAAATAAGAAAGGGAGGTTGGGGTCACATTTATGCAAATAATGCACTCTGGGTTGGATGAGGGTGAGTCACTCGGCCGAAGCAGACGACCGCGTAGACACCTGTTGTGGGGCGGCGGCTTATCTCCGCTCAAGGTGCCCAGATCCACTTCCTCTTTTTTTATATCCTCGCGGAGGAAGTGGAAGGTGCCGCTTTTGAAAATGTCCCGAGACTCTCTTGGCTTCGTGGAATAGGGGAGGCAAAGGGACACGCCAACGCGAGACCCGCCCAATACCTCCTTGACTTCGCGGTTAGTTGGTCGGAGAGGGAGTCTTTTTTTTTTGCCATTCTGGGTCTCAAAGACCTCTTTGTCAACCGTTTCTTCCTTATCTACGCCCTTATCTGCCGAGGACTATGTTAGGAGGGAGTGCTGGTTGACTTTGCACCCCTCAAAAAACTCTATGTAGTTCATCAACCTACATCTTATAATTCTTCCATTATTTTTTCGTTTTTTTTAAATCTTCTTGGTGCAATGTGCTTGTCATGGTAAACCCCGAATGGTGGATAATATTTTTTTCGCATACTGGTTGGATTCAAGCGCAGTGTAGGTATGCAGTGGCGGATACAGATGGGGAGCGCAGGTGGCGTCTCCCCTTGCGGGTCCGCCCGTATTGCCGAGTATTGCAAAACCACAATTGTAACTTTTTTACATCATAAGATGGAATTATCTTTTACATGTGTATAATCTTTTTGAGTGAAATTTTCTTATACTCTGCCTGTGACTTGATCATATTTTATTACGATGAAAGTAAAGACGACTCAAGATATATTTTGCGCCCCCTCCTTGAGTTTTTTCTGTATCCGCTACTGCGTGTATGCGTTACTCTCGATTATTAAGCGGTGTATTATAATTTCAAAAGTACATTACAGCTTATCTTTTCAAGGAAAAAAGACAGGTAGATTGTATTACGTTGAAGCCAGAATACTTAAATTTCTACATATTCCCCGAAACCTCAAAATCCCGTTTAAATATAATCCCGTTCCCGCCTATGTAGACCTAGTCCGTGACTCTCATGTGGTTATTTATATTGGTCTTTCATGCACAAAATCGTATTCTCAGTGTTGCTAAGGGATTACCTAACCCCTTTCTAGCCTTGAGCATGTATGGTAAATGAAATAATCCCATTTTAGCCGTCTTAACTGCTTACCACACCTGGCAGAAGGTGCAAGATCTCTATTATCTTTTCAAAATAGCATATTTGGAGATAATGTGGACTATTTTGAAGCGACTTGCACGAGCCAAATGTCATAATTAATCCGTTCCCGCCGTGTTTGTTAAATTTATTTTCATTTTCCAACTGTCCCTGGAGTGTATTAACGAAAATTAGTATGATTCTGCGGGTACTTCTTTAAAGCTAAAGCTATTAATGTTTTAATTTAATATCCTTAGGTTGTAGAGATGAAACATTATTTGGTTGTAAACGTTTGCTTGTTTAATGCCGAGGCATCCTCAATTGATTCCGGAACCAATCTCACTGCGTCCATCCCGGGACTTTTTTAACGTAGCTCTCTTTGACAGCACTTACTGTTCCCACCTTGTTGGGAGACCATGACCGTGTCTACACCACCCTCTATCTCTTGCTCTGCGGTCATGCTCATAGAGTATTTGCTTTCTGTTGCGTGGGGCTCGAGGCAGGAAGCCTGGTGAGAAGAGGTCTTAAGGACTAGAATCAATCCGGATACGGTCTGCGCCCCCCTTTGAAGAAACGTACTATTTCGAACCGATCACTGTCATTATTGCCATTTCAGTGATCTGGGTTGGCCAAATAATCCTCCCGTAAGACGTTTGGAGTGAAGAATTTTTCAATTCAAAGAATGGATGAAATCCCTAAACCTCGATGTTTCTCTTTTATTGACAGCTTCACTGTTGCCGTTGTTTTAATTAGGTATCCTCGTATTGGAAGGGAAATCCTTATTGAAAAAAAATCTGAGATGCAACTCAGGGCTTCAAATTATGGTAGGAGAATCAAGGGAATGAAGATACATGTGTCCGGCAGAACGGTTCATTCTCTGCATTATTTCTGTACCTTTACGTTCGTCATATGCCGTCAACTTTTGATCAGACGAAAGAACTATCAATATAGACCTTATTCTTCTTTCCAGAATTTTTGAAGATTTTCACGGTTTAATTTGCTTTCCTGGGTTTACTCCGAGTGGTGGAAAATATTTTTTTCGCATTTCAGTCATGGCTCTCGTGAAAGAATGTCTATGGGAACTCTGTAATATTAGCATGTATCTATTCGGGGCTACAATCCATTTATCAAATTTCGTCCTTAAGGATGGTCAAAACATGATTCACCTTAATAGAAAAGGAGATAGCTATTTTCAGTAGTCAATTTTCTATTTGATTGATTCGCCATTGCTTGCCACGCCCTTCCAACATTACTATTGCCTAAAATTACTTCCAAATCATCCCTTTTTTCGTTCACGCCTTTTTGATCACAATTTTATGGCTCGATTGCAATAGAGAAAGTCATTTTGGCGACTCTGGAAAGAGTTTAATATAGGTATCGTATACATTTTTTGAATGCCGGACATTCCAACGGAAGAGATATTCAAAGTGATTGTATCGATATCGTTTTGGTGAAAGAATTATGGGTGCTCTTCTCCTTTGTACTATTGTGAAGTTCCAGTAGTCAAATTGCAGGTAGTTGCGGCTTTGATGTATGTGGTGTAAAAGTGGGGGGAAATGGGTTGTGAAACAGAGGAGTGTCAGGGGGACTGAAGATTAATTTTCTGTCGGCTTTTTGGTGTGTTCCATTATTCTTCCTTCTTTCCTGGTTCTCTTTTTTACGAATTCTCAGGCTATTGTCTTTCAGAAGGTTACAGCTCCCGCACGCTATCGCTTGGTGATCACGGCGAGTGAAATTTCGTCATAGGAAACCATTGAAAAACCGTGAGTTGGTCGCGCAATATTTTTAACGACCGTCAATATGTATTTTCAATCTCGTGGGATGAAAATTTCTTAATTGTGTTCAATATTTCCCATATACTTTGTGATTAGTGTTGCTCTTCGAAAATATTTCGAATTTCAGCTTTAAATGGCGCCTAATACGTATTCCTCTCCGCATAAGAATTCATCCTGGTTTTCTTTCATATTTTCAGCTGTTAACTACCTTTTATTTCATTAGTTATTCATTCTCAATTCAAGTACCCGAACACTTTTTTTTAACGCAGCATATATTCGAAATTCTTGTGGTTAAGGACGTGTGGCATTGAAACTCTTTGTCCTTTTTTTGTATTTTCAGTTTCAAGTGTAAAAAATATTCAAAATCAGTGGAAGTGACTTGGGTATTAACGATATGGCTACACATCAATGAAGGTGTGAGCGATGAGTGTTACATTTAAAATCATTGAATTCGTATAAATTAATCGTCTAAATGTATTTTGAATTTTTTAGTAGAAATTTATTATGAATTTCTATCGAATTTATTGATGGGCAGCACGTTAGAAGTAATCGGGCACGGTAGCAAAGACATCAGGAAGAGAATTACGTTTCCCAAGGAGGCGTTTGGGAATAGGAAAGAGCTGATTACTAAATAACTGACTACCTACATTACTAGTAGTAGTGTTAGGTGTGTAAGGTTAGCGCAGGAATGGGAGAAAGGGAAAAGGGTTCATATACAGAGTAGAAAGGAGTAACCCTCAGTAGCGGATCCGAGATAGGGACAAGAGGGATCTAGGGGGCTCTCCTCCCCTGTATATATTCGACGACTGAACAAAATTTCCATTTTATCTCGTGTAAATTGGATGTCCAAGAGGGGGCTATAGCCCCCCTTTTGCCCCTCCCTGGATCCGCCACTGGTAGGCACTACTTGGAATCGAATAGGGAAGTTCGATTTGCCATTTCCATGCCAACCTACCTCAACGAGTAGAATACTTTCAATAATAAAATAATGATGTATCTGGATCGTGCCCATTATTTAAATGAAATTAACTGGGCCATCAGATAAGTCGATCGCTTTGTGATCTTCTCCAAGTTGCCTTCTCCGTACGGATTTTCTGTTCGGAAACTCGTAAGTGAGGGGTAAGGAACGAAATTATTAGATTGAGGAAAAGAGTGGGCCTTACTAGGAATTGAATGGAGAAGTTCGATTTGGGGACGGGATAAGCTTGGTGATTAGCAAAATTTTCCATACGAATCGGCAGAATAATTTCAATAATAATGCATACAATATATCTTACTTGAGGAGGTGAGAAGCCAAGGGGTACAAGTTAGATTTTTCTTAACAGAGTTAGGTAAAGTTAATTTTTAGAAGAAATACAACGAAACTTGGTTGCCAAGGGATACGGGTGATTCTCTGTTCTGTACTGACATCGAGTGGAAAATAAAATGAACTACCAGATATCTAATTGATCTCGTTTGTTTTCTATTCCTAATTTCTGAACCTAACTCACAATCAGTATAGGAAAAAGAAATCACTTGTATCTCTTAACTTCTCACCCATTCAATTGTGTCCATCATTTTAAATGAGATTAACTGGGCCATCAGATAAGCCGATCGCTGGATGTTCTCCTCCAAGTTGCCTTCTCCGTTCGAATATCGTGCTCAAACTCGGAAATACTCGTTCTCTGCTCTTCGGATGGCTCTTATCGATGCTGTGTTCGTCCCCCCAGTCGCCCGCCGCTCACCCCTCCAACCCTCTCGTTGAATTTCATCTCACGCGGGACAAAGTGCACGGATACCGCGTCGGATTAAAACCCCCATCCACCGCAAAGAGCGGCATTTTTTTTCCTTCGCCATTGCGCGGGAGTGCTTCATCTCCAGCGGGTTCGTCATCCTCCGCCACTAGGCTGATGCGAAGAACGACAACAACGCGTTCAGTTTTTTTTCCCTCTCTTCGGGTTTGTTCGGATCTCCCATCGCTATTAGGGCTTCTTTGAAGTCGGTTTGCGTACATCGTGGCGGTGGGCGCTCACTCCGCTCAATCGAGACGTTTTTATGTCTTGATTGAAGGTCTCCTTGTCTGACATGGTTGCTTTAATGCTCAATTTTCCACCGCGAGTTCATTGTGTGTTGAAGGAAGGAAAGACCGGGATTGGGAATGGAAGGAGTAGCCAAGTGAAAGGAGAACGTATTTAGAGGGACGCGTTTAGGTTAATAATTTTGATTTTCTTCAGTTTATGCACTCACCTTTCCCATGATGATAGGAATATTTACGCTAAAACTAATGTAAGTACTTAAAATAGTCTCTAATTAGGGCGCTATTATTTTCTAAATATTTATTGATGATTTTATCCATACATGACTATTTAATCGTCAATTTATTGCATTTCACTCGTTCGCAGTTCCTAATTAGTTAGAAATATGCTCTATTTGTGTCAATATTCATCCTTAGCTGTAGAAAAGACTCGCAAAAAGATTGCTTTTGTATAGCTAATAGAAGATAGGGATGAGGTTCTTCAAGAATGTGATGCAATATTTCAAGCGACGATTGCCTCAGTTACTTAGTATTTGTTTTATTGTCGATGGCGCGGCTACCACCCCATCCTTCTTTTATTTGGAGTTTTATTTTCGTAAATTATTTTTATGGGATATCTTCCGATGTAGTGGTGACTTCTATGTTGGAGACCGAGATATTAATATTAAGTAATCATGTGGTAATATAGCTTGGATAATATTGGAGAAAGACACACACTCAAAGATAGACGTTCAGTGACTAATATTCACATCGACAAGTAGCTCCTGAAAGAGCTTACAAGAAATATTTTTACTACTCTATGCGCAAAGTTACATCCAGTTATTGTTTGCATTCTTATCCTTAATTAAATTTTTCGTTTTAATTTTACACCGGTAGAAAATCCTGTTTCGTTCTCGGTGATGTCGGAAAAAGAAATCTGAATGGGGGTGTCTATTTTGTGAGTAAAGGGGTTATTAATTGTATCCTCGCTCTGAATATTTATTGCTATAGCAAAATAAACATAAACATACATGTTGGCATAGCAATTGAAAATACTGGATTTTCTATTTTCCTCTACATATCATTGTGCCAGAAAATGTTATGAAAAGTGGTAGATCTCACTGAAATCTCCTTTGCCTTCTCACGTGACGACTTTCGTAATCGCACCATTCTTAGTATACTCTAGGCAATAACTTCTTTTGTAATTAATGACCACGTTGCGTTCCGTATCTTGAACTTAATGTAATCTGTTCATCTCATTGGTCATAGCTCACACCTCTTGCGAGACGCAATTGATACCAGTGATTACATCTGAAATCATATTGTTTCATTAGGGCATTGTTTAGAAAATAACTTTATCCCACCTGACCGGTGTTTTTTTAAATATAGAGCTTTTGATTCAGTTTCATTCTTTTAGGCTCTAAGAAAAGCCATTTTTTTCTGATTTATAGAGAGCATTTTAGTTATGATAAGCTGGTCTTATATATCCAAGGTGCAATATCTTTTTTTTACTGAACTCTACATGTACAATTTGTGAATATTTCTTTTGTCATGTGTATTATATTAATTTTTATCCGTCGAGTCTATTGTACTTGCGTGTTTAACTTACGATGAAAAATATTTTTTTGCACAAAATTAGAATTTAAATAGGGTAATCGTACGATTTATGTAACTATTCCCTACGCATGATTCTAAGAAGCGTAAGTGTCACGCACCGTCAGCGGTGGGCACTTGCAGGGAGTCTTGACGCCCTCGAGGTCTTCCTCCGTCGAGCGGAAATACAAATACACACGTAATAAACTCGGGGCTCGATTGAAGCAGTCCGTGTTCCCGACCGGAGTTCTCCCGAGCATCTTTGAGTAGGAGGGTTGCCTCGTTCGGCGGAGGTGGGGGGCGGGGCGGGAGGGGGTTGAGGCCAGCCAACAGGTTGTGGTGTCTGCCGTGTGCGTGCGGGAGTCGTCTAGGGGAGGGAGGGGGGGTCAAAGTAGGGGTGGGCGCAGAAGAAAGGGAAACACCTCCCGTTGCAGCCGCAGGTCGGCCGGGTGGCAACTTCCCGTGAGCCCGTGTTGTTCGAGCGCTCTCGAGGGTCCTCGACCATCTTTTGTTCCTCTCCGTGTGGCGGTCGGATCGCGTTGCATCCGCCGCTCTTGCGCTCTCATTGCGCACGTCAGTTTGGGGCGGCGAGCGGCGCCGGCAGCACCAATGTTTGTCCGTTCGTTAAAGTCACCAGTGTGTCCCGCGCGTTCAAGTCGCGGCCTCCCGCGAGTTGAAGTCACCGGTGTTACGGCCATTGAAATCACCGCGTAGTCTCAGGACTCCGTCGCCCGTTTCGGCCGATCCGCCTTGCAGATAGCGGTGTGAACTCCGACCGGGTCATCGGAAGTGTAGTCAAACCTGTGCAGTGTTTTGATCGTCTATGGATAGTTCCTAGGTTCAGTTCCTGCCGGTGGTGTAAAAGTCTGTTTTGTCGAGAAAGTTTTTGGTGCTAGTCTTTTTTGGTAAATACAACTGGGTGCTGAATGGTGATACCATTGCCGGCTTTTTTATTCCAAAACGCTTGACGTTAGCTTGCCTGCTTTTTATCGCAGTGGATTTTCCTCTGTTTAAAACGCTTATTTATGTGGAATTAGCTATATGTACATGGTTGAGACGTGTGAGTTTTATTCCTCGTATTCGTCATTGTTGTGGATTGATAATGTCGGTGCATCAGTTACCGCTGTGTTTGCGTCTCCTGAGCGCAGATGTAACCTTAGTGTCACTTCGTGCTCCCTTGGAATGAAGCCCTCTCTTAGTGCCTCTGTGCTCGGGTAGCGTCTGGGACGCGTCTCCTCTGACCCCTATCTCTCCTGGTGCAACGACCCCGGAGACCCGATGCTGTACGCGGACGTTGACGGGTTCCGCCCCCGGCCCACGGGCAGGGAGGAAACCCGGCGCCCCCAACCGCGGGCGCAGCTCAATGGATACGACTGCGGCCCCCAGGTCGCGCTCCCGGCGCGTAGAACGTACGAGGGCCCTCAAGCGCCCCCCGCGTCCCGCAGGCCTCCGGTCGCGATGCAGCAACAACGGCAACTGTCGTCCCGGGAGCCGCGACAGATGACGGCGACCCGGCCGCAGTCATACGGCCATGCGACGGGTCAGCGGATGACCCCTCCGATAGACCCTCGTCTTTATCAAGCGTCTAGAGGGTGCCAGACGGTCCCAAATCATGTGACGGAGCAAAGGCATGTGCCCCGGGAGCAGTGGGGCCATGGCAGGACGGGGGGGCAGCGGGTTCCCCCGTTGGATTTGCCCCCGCGGGTCCCGGCGATGGATTCGCAGCAGCAGGGTGCCGTTCGCGGTGGCGTCGGTGGTGTTTCCAGTTGGGGTGGTCGGCGCGGGGGCGGCAAGTATGGGCCCGAGGACGGTGCTCTCCTCTTGGATCGGCTGGAAGCGATGCGAGTGGAGACGTGTGCCTCGTGCAAGGCGGTGATGAACGGGGGACTTGAGGGCCGGGGAAGTGCGGTCCAGAATGCGAAGGTGAGAGTGTTGACTATTGATTAATCCCGTACGCCGTATTTAGGGGTGCGTGAGAAAGAAGTTTACGGGTAAACTGGGAAGAGGAACAAAACACTTCGCTCGCTCACTCAAACACTCTTTTTTCGATCGTAGGCACTTGCGTTCTGTTCACATTAATGGCCGTCGTTATAACTTCCTCTGGTATATTTTGCACTTGCGTACCGTGGTTACGAAAATTTCTTATGCGGAATTTCCTCTCTAATTGACGTTAATAGTGTATGGCGCCTTAGAGAATATTTTTGAGATACTATTTGGCCTCAAATGATATTGGCTGCATTGCAGTTTTTAATTGTATTGAATTTTGACATTAGTATCAGTTTTGCATCTGATGATCAGTTTAATTTGGCTTTGTGGTGGTCAATTTCAGTATTATACGAGTTTGTCACCAGCTGTTTTTGCATGTCTATTTATCAGCGTTGATATTTTCAAGATCATTTTTTTGTTCTGAGAAAGTCCGATTAAAATAATGTTTTGTGTAGTAATGTAAAATTTGAGCTATAATTAGAATAATTCTGTTATTGATTGGGGTTCCAATGAATTTATAATTTTATCTCATATACTGATAAGTTATATATAATTCCACTTCTCCTTTATAATTACGTTTCGCATTTCTTCATACGTTAAGAATATTCAAAATTTTGCCCGACAGCAATATTAAGTATTTTCTATTCTCTTATGTGATCTCTCAATGTATCTTTAATTATTGATTCTGTTATCTATTAGCGTATTACTATCTGTACTTGGTTTTTGTTTTGCTCATCATTATGCAGATTTTATCACAGTTTTGATAATTTGGATGAAAATAATTAGAATACTGCCGTAAGGTTGATCATAGATCGGGATTATTTTATTTTGTACACCTGCAGAATCGGTTATGGTTTTTAGTTATTGGTAGCGAAGGATGTGCGATTTTATTCACCTATTGTGTCGCTCATGGAGTCATCATTATGGGAAAGTGTGGACTCGTTTAACCTCAGACTGATGTGTTCCCTTCCGTGATTGTCAGAAGGCCGCAGCTTCCACCTGCGTAGCATCGTGATGGGAGTGTGGTCTTGGGGGGTGGGGGGGAGAGGTGGAAATGACGGGGAAGGGGTTTGGTTCCCAGGGGTGGGAGGACCGCACCCCAGGGGCGTGGTGGTTGACATGTGCGGTTGGCTGTGGTCGCCTGCTCTCCCTCTCACACCCTCCACGCACTTCTTCCGATCGCCACCTATGTCCGAATCCTCCCAACGTCGACTTAACGTGAGATTTGATGCAGCCATTTGCATTGCGATGGACTTTTAACCTTTTGTGGTGAAAAAATAGGATATGAAACACCTTATGGTGCTCGCCTCCTCTTTTGGTGCTCGCCAGTTCTTAAAAAGGACTCATCACTCCTGCTCATATATTTTTTCGCGATTTATTACTTGTTTAAAACGTATGCCAGCATATGCATTAGCATTTAAGGGTTTGTGATGTAAACCCTTGCCTACATTGGCCTGTGTCTTAAATTTTAAAATATCATTCCAGTATTTTCTCATTGAAAAGTTCGAGACATAGTCAGATTTCGGAAAATTTGATGTTTTAAACTCTAGCTTAAAGTGAGTAATTCGACGTGAAAAAAATGAATACTACACGTCGAGGAGGTGGTGCGCTTCCTCTTAAGAGCGTTGGTAGGCCAAGTACGTGCATATTCTCCAATCACTACGACCGACTATGATACATTTACCTAGAAAACCCTTTTAAAATCGAGTTAAAAGTCGCCATTACTCTGTCAGCAATCCTGAAAAGCAACTCTGAAAGTAATTTTATTGCTAGTTTTTTTTTCATTTGAGAATATGCTTATCAAATAGCACTATTTTTAAATTTCAAATATATCCTCTCACTTGCACGCTGTTATCCCTCATCAATTTTGACGATTTTAAATTACCATTTTGCTATACTGACAATAATTCCTCATACCCTTTATGTCGTAAAAAGTTAAACCTCGAAAAGAGCCGTTTCAGGGAAGTATTCCATTTTCGGTAGAATGCGACCTTGGGGGAAGAGGTTAATCAATTTTTAGTAAAACAATGATAATTATAAAATCGACAAATTTTAAAGAGCAATATTAATTTTGAGTAGGTATAAACACAACAAGCTCTTCGAATTAAGTACAAATAAATTCAGTATTTACTTTATGGTTAAAGTTATATCAAAATGAAAAACTTATGAAATATTTATTCTGTTATATGAAGCTGCTACGTTGTTAACTATTGCTTCTCACCTCCCGTAGTGTGAATTGATCATTCAGGATCTGATAATAAAGTGAAACTCTAATCTTAGTCCGAGGCGCCCAAGACATTAACGTCGGCATCCTGTCCTAAAAATGATATTAACGCTCTGACGATTTTTATTAGCATTTCGTTTATAAAAGTGAATTTCTATTATTTCCTGTTCTTGAAGACTTTCAATTATGCAATTCTGTTGTTGATTATTTTTACTATTCGTTGAGGTAGTTGAACAATTCAAGAGCATGCTTATTTATAGGTATGTTGGAAATAGAATCGGTATTTCATGGTAGACCAAGTAGATGCTTTATTGTATATATTTTGTTTATTTTTACCGGGGTCCATTGTCTGGGTGTTATTTTGTAGGATACATAGGGTTCGTGTCTTGAGACATTTTTGTAATATAGAGACCGATGGTAATTAAAAGTGATATGAAAGGAAGGTACCAGTCACTTTAGTTCATGTGCCAGTTATTTCACTATGTAGTGAGTTGAATCAGTTTTTTGTGGCTATTTATTGTTTATTTTCACTGCCTTATTTTGTCGATTGATATTTCCAGGAAATTGGGATCCAATTATATTTGTCAATCACGTGTTTCATGTTCTCTAGGGGTAGGGATTAATTTAGTCGGAGCTGTATGCAAATGCTATTCGAGGTCTACACCGATAGCCATCTTGCGTGTTCTCGGAACTTCGCCAATGTGGTAAAGGGTTTCTCAGTCGTGAATGCGCAATCGAAAATTTTAACACCGAAGCTGTCCCAGTTCCTCTGACTTTGAACTGTCCTACATTTCCCAATTTATTTGTTGCTCGGAAGGTGTCTTGTAATTTACTCACTGCAGGGTTATTGTCTGTTCCTAGCCAGATTAGTTCCCGGTTATTACGGTCAAATTTCAGTTAAATAAGTATTTTTAAAGATTGTTGGGCATAACCGAAAGAATACGCTCTTTTAGCGGCACGTATATAAATTGTGTATCATTGTGACCAATTATTCCTACGTTTTTAGTCCATATTTTAAAATAATGATCTAGGAAACAAATTTTGAAATCGTTTTTGCGAATTCTTTTCTGTTTTGTAGGTCGTCCCGCTGTCGCAGTGCTGTTATAAGCTCAAGTATTTCTGCTTAAAACGGGGAAATATGATGACGTTTTGTTTAAATGACATCTTCTGCGGTTGGAAATGTTAGCTTGGAAAGGGTTTTTTTTAAAAGTCTTATCGTTCTCTCACCAAATCGACGAAGATGTGATTGGGCCTTGGCCCGCATTTTTTCTCGCAGCGACAGGCGCATAGGATACGTCTGGTTGCTGCTATTCCCATAGTGTATGCGTGCGCTAATGGGGTTGCTGCATTTTCATGACACGCAACCTAACGGATGGTACCTGTTCAACCTGCGTGACGAAACAGAATTATTTTTGGGACAACAATTTTCATTTTTGTTAGTTTCGTGAATTTCCTGTCGCTTGCCTTCACAATATCAGTATGTAAGGACGCTCTGACGAGCCGTTATCTGCATCTTTATCTTCCTCCTCTAAAGAATGTGGGAGTTTATCTCGGCAAATTTTATGGCGTAGTCATTGCGAATCAAAGAAAACGGCAGGGATGAAAATTGAGTGCGATAAAAATGTCCTTAGTTTAGCTAATGAAATGGTATTGTCCTTCTTTTAGCCGTTTGGTAATTGAAACTAACCTACAAGACAATCTATTTGACAAAAATGTTTTTTATAATAGTTTCAGTAATATATAATAGGTACAGAAATAAATGATAATAAATAAAGTTTTGCAATCCCGTGGAAATAGGTGTCGACTCAGAATGATAACATCGATGGTAATAAAATTAGTTTTCACCGCAGAGAAAAAGAAACTGTGATTCAA
Organism: Ischnura elegans; assembly: GCF_921293095.1. Classification (NCBI taxonomy): domain Eukaryota; kingdom Metazoa; phylum Arthropoda; class Insecta; order Odonata; family Coenagrionidae; genus Ischnura; species Ischnura elegans. Next base: position 104,829,680 of record NC_060251.1, read on the forward strand.
TGGCACTCGAAACTTGGGACCAACCAATTAAAATGTTTTGGTTGGAGTGGCATCTAGTTTGTTTTCCGCAATGCTAACTTGGTGAATTATCAAATGAATTTATGCTGTCCGGTTGCGAGATATCTTTACAATGGAACCTATTACCCTAAGCTGGAATGTCAATAGTTACAGTTAAAAATTAGGGTGTGTGTGTGTATAATACATTGAAATATATAATACATTGTGTATGTGTTTTTAGGTGGAAAAGCGGCAACGCAGCCACTAAGTGCTCCATTGGGTTGACAAGGGAGAGCGTTTCCAGGGGAGAAGATGATGAAAGGGTTTTAGGTATAATAGGAAGTGTAATCAAGGTCTTAGGATGCATTCATAAATAGAAATAAACACCAAGTCGAACCGATGATGGAATTTCAATGTTGATAGCGTATGTGTGATTCCTTCCGTGCAGTCCCACTTCAATCGGTGAAATTCCTTTTTAGCAACTATCGACATTTCTCTGATATATTTTCTAAATTCAAGCATAAGGGGTTTTGCCTTCGCCGAGTTAATTAACATTTTCATGCAGAAGTAGCATTTGTTTTCACTAAGTGTAAGTGTAAGCATGAGCCATTTTCGGCATCTGCGCATGCAGCCAAGTTCCAAAAGTCAGTATCGTAGATCATGTGCTCCTCTACCTGTTCCCCTCCGACTTAACCGCGTCTAAGACTATATTTGATTGGCTGGTACAGGAAATAGATTTTGTCTGCCTATGTATTTTAATTGCAGTGAAATTGTATATTTCCCTCTGATTTAAAACTCAAGAAAAAGGAAATGCATCAGGCTTTTAATAAAATTGAATCATAAGTATATCATTTACTGGCACTTTTCATTTTCAATTACAATTTTAATGACATTTGTTGTTAAAGGTGTAGCCTTAGTGAAATTTGTCACTTACATTAATAAAAAATGCACTTCATACATTACGCTCTTTAAAAGCTGTGTGTAAAATGTCCATGTTTGGGTTGTCAGTATTGCCCTCGTTTTTTGACTCCTGCGCTGCCATCTTTGACGCCATTTTTCTATTTACTCTGAGAACATTGGACAGCATTTTTGTATTTACTCTGAGAGTATTCCCACGCCATGCCCCGCCTTGTTTCAAGTTCGGATTGAAGTACGTCTGGTGGCCTCAATATCCGAGGGCGCCACGTCAGGGTTGCATGCTACAGCGCCCCCGTGACTCGTTCCGGGGACTTGAATGAGTGAGCCTGCGTGCCCCCCGCGAGAGGCGGGCGGTCTGCCCCCGGGGGGACGGGGAGGAATGCAAGGAGGTGGGCCGGGGGATGATAGTTAGGGCAGAGGAATGTGATGCGGCCTGGACTATCTCCATCGTGGAGTTACGGAATGGATTTTTAAGGGCCGCCGCGATGCTTGGGGTTTCTCTCCGAGGGGATCCCTTTCATTACAGACTGGAAATCACATCTCCCCGAAAAAGAGTCTTATGTTTCGAAAATTCTTGCAATCTATCCTCAAGGAAATTTTAGGTGTCTGATGGATGTCAGGGAACAGGTAACCAACATTTCATTCGTGTCAATTATTTTTTCATTACGCTTTGTGTTACATAAATAGTCTGAATAACTAATATATCAATCGAATATACTCGAAATATATTTCTTTGTGTGTTCCATTTCGTGACTACATGATGATTTCAATCATGTCTGACCTGCGTTATAGTATAATCGATTTTTAATGCTCCATCTGGATCTCGAAAAATTTTATTCAGCAGTTAAGGGCCCTTTTTAATGGTTGCCAGGTACTTTTATCGTGTTAAGAAAGAAAACGGTGTAAGATTGCATTTTTTTGACCATTCATTATTTTAGTAAGAATAATAGGTAAGTTTGCGTTTATCACGAGCGCTCACTTGAGTAGCGGGTGGTAAATAAGCCTGCATTAGCAAAGGCGCGGAAAATAAGAGTAGTAATCTTAATTACTCTAGACAATGATTAGCTGAAGAAGGAAACATAAATTACTGCGACGGGGAAAGGGAAGGTGGGATGCTATGGACTGATTCGAAAAGTAGAGAAGTTGTCTTAGGGCTCCTTGCTGGTTATTCAACTGTTCCAGTAAAGGAGTTGATAGCGACGGCTGAAAGGAAATTCCCACTTATTTCGATTTTAATTGTAAGTAAATTATGATGAACATGTATTTACTTCCATCTTTAGTCCTAGCTGTAACGAGAAATTGTAAAATATGATATACAGAAGTTATTCTTTTCCTTTTTCAGCTTGTTATTAAATGCAGAAGTAATTCATCGGATTTTTTTCATACTTACATTTTAAATCATTTTCGCTATCAGATACATCTACATTTCGAATATTTTGCTATTTTGGACTGAGAAAACAATACATTTGGGTTTTATTTAAGGGCCAAACAAAAAATAATTATGTGACTTCTAAAGTGATCACAAATATCGCCCAAAAGTGAACCTTCCTACTTACAAGCGTAAATGGCTCCACTTAATTCATAATTTGACTACATTACATGAGTAGCTCATGAATTTTCTGTTTATTTTTTTTACTATGTATTGAGGATTCGGTCACTTAACGCGAAGTTACCGATGAGGCGGGCTGAAGCCTTTTGATTGGTCGTCATATTTGCACTCGTATTGGGTCATGAGTTAGGGGCTTGAAATAAATGTTAGTAATACCAATGGTATGGTAGCGAGAAAGCATACTTCGCTGGGGTTGGGCAAGAAGACGCTGCATTTGAAATCCGAGACAGGGATATTTAATCCTGGAAATAGATCAGTTACAGCCGTAGGCTGCGCACTGCCGTAAAAATTCCTGTTTATTGCACCGAGCAAGCTTATAGTTCGTCGCAGATATAAGGTTTAGGTGGATAGTCGTTAAACCATCGGAAGCCTTATGGTAAGGCTCTTGACCATTTGAGAGCGGATGTCTGTCCCTATGCCACTGCGGATATCATTTTTGATCCGCGTAATAGTTCTAGTGACATCGGAAACGATAAAATAGGGAATAGGTATGTATGGTCAATATGGTTGTAAAATTGTTACGTTTATTCATTAAATTAAATTACCACAGTGAAATTTAGCTGTGTTGAAAGCACTTCTAAGATAAGGTTAATCTTTTTACTAAGGTACCTTCTGCATCTTCACGACTGATTCCTACCTCCTTTACCACTAGTTCATCGGGCAAATATCGGCGTAGCATGAAACTAATTTTGCCGATTATCGTCAAGATTTCGATCATTGTAAATGTATTTAATCTTAGTTTTTATCTTTTCCTGGCTTTGAATCTTTTGCTCATAAAAGTAAAAATAATCATCCTTTTAAATTTGGACTACGTGGAGAAGTAAATCGAAAAATGCTGTAATAATTATCCTCTATCTCTGTACCTTAGTGCTGCTTAATAAATAATTGTACCTAACTGTGAGCCATTGTGTTTTGCCTTGGAAATAATGACTTCAGTTTCAATAAAATTATAATAATTATTATAAAATTATTTTGGGGTAAAATTTCCACCTTTTCTTCTATTGGCCATTTTACGAATTCAAAATTTGGTGCGTGGGGAGTAGCATTTTAAATTATTATAAACTTCGTTATCCCTTTACATGATCTCAGTTCGACAATTTTCTGGGGTATTAGGTTTTCTATTTTTATTCATCGTATTTACCCGTAAAATGTTTTTAAGACGCGTTATTAGTTAATAAATATTTTGTAATAAATGATTTTTCAATATTTTGTATTTATTTATGAAGGAAAGAAATTGTGATTTTGTATTTCGGTGGGGGGAGGGGGAGGGTTCCGGACCCACCGGACCTACCCCTCACTACGCCACTGTGTCTGCCATTTGAATGGGAATTGTTCGTATCGCTTTAACGCGATAGTAATAATCTCAAATTTCCCGCAAAATAAAATTTTATTCAAAAGTTATTTTATCCTGCATCCTATACGTTCAAAAATGTGTATATTTTCCAATATCATTTTTTGTGTGATGCTGCAGTGCATGTTTTAACGAAATTATATTTTATTTTGTGGAAAAATTGCCCATTGTTTGATCATGTGAGCATTTCATCATTACACGTCTGAGACTGCTTGCTTGTGTTATTCTTCATACCTGCCGATTGAGCGGTCATAAAGTTCACATTAATTGTCATGGAAAAAAATCCCTTAAACCGGGAACCAAACCACAGACCTGTGGCTTTTCGAGCCACTGCGCAGATCGCTACGCTTCTTTAATTCATTTATTAAACGTATAAACTGAAAATACCGTGGAAATCAAGGAATTTGGATGGCACAGGGGTCTGCGCAGTGACTCAGAAAAGCTAATGTCCGTGGTTCGATTCTCGGCGAGGAAAATTATTGTTACACACTCTTTTGTTCGATTGGGTCCAAATTTACTACTGTGGGACGTAATATACAATTTTTTTTTCAGGCGCTATCTCGAAGGAAGTCTGACACATTAATAGAAATTGTCAGTAATTGTTATTTATGAGAGCAAAAATATTTTGTCATTCTGTCCCCAAATTCACTGTAATTCGGGGAGAAAAAATCTGAGTAAGATGGGCGTGTGAATTAAGGAATTTGGATAGGGCCATAGTCTTCGCGTCGGTAGGAAAAACCATAGGGCTGTGGCTCGATTACCGTTCTTAGGGAATGTTTAAATATATGAATTTGTTAGTATTATTAACAATTTTTATTAATTTATATGAATTTTTTATTACTAATAATTCACGCTTTTATTCCAAGCAGAATTTTTTTGTATTTTTATTCTAAGTAGAGTTTTTTGGTATTTTCTCCACACTTTAAATGTGTATTTTGAGTGTTTTTCGAATTTATATTAAGCATTTTTGTACAAAATTTTTTATAATTAACCGTAAATTTTTTCCATTAATTAATCTCTCGGTTCAAATTTCGATCGTTGTTGAAAAGTCGAGCTTATCATTTCGATTAAAAATCGATTGCTCGAAAATGCGAATGCGAAAAAAAATTTTGATCGTCATTTTTCCATCTCCAATCGTCAATACTCACTTTCGTTTGATTGAGCCCAGATGCGCCATTGTGGGGCATAATATTTTTATGTCCTTCCCCTAATGGATGCTATGGTTCGGGGGAAACGGTGGATGAAGTTATCGGGAGGGTCAGCGGTGGTTTGTGGGTGGCGAGAGAGAAGAACCTGGGACCTTAGTAGGGTGGCGGCCGATTCACAATGGAGATTCCCACGCGCCCAACAGCGAAAGGGAAGGGGGGGGGGCTGGGGTTTTATAAAGTGGGGGTTGCCCGCCCACAAAGCACATCATGAGAACTCCTATAGCGGGTCGCTTGACTGCTTCCTCGCCACCCCACCCCGCCCCGTTCGAGGCCTCTGCACCGCGGTGAGAAGAGGCGGGAGGAAGGGCTTCGAAGGTATAGTATGCGTGTAGTAGTGCAGGGTGAACTGCTTACGAGCGGCCGGGTAGGAGAAGAATGGCAGGAAGTGTCGTGTGGGGGTGTTGTTGGTAGGCCTGTATTCTATGAAGGGGGTGGGGGTTGCGAGGGAATCTTTTGGGGTTGTGGGATGGGTGGGGATGACTTTGCCTCTCCGCCCTCCCCTCCACTCTCCATGGGAACTCTCATGCGTTTAAGTTGGATTTTTTTTCCTTCGCTTTTTTTTCGTGTGGAACGCAGTTGAAAAAATTTCCTCGCGGCGAAGGCGGCCGGGGAGCGGGCGTTTTAAAATTCAAGGACCGCGGCGATATATTCTCCCCCCTCAGTGCAGGGAGACAAAAGTTCCATTAATTTCTTCTTTTTGGCATGGGTTTCCTTTGGGGAATGACCCGTTCAAAAATTATTCTCGGTTCAATTAATGCGGTTCTTTTTTTTGGCATGGGTAGTTTTGCCCTTGCAGAGTAAGGTAATTTTCGTTGTTTCTCAAATCTTTTCACGAGGAAAACTGTTTAAAGGGACATATCACTTGAAATTGTCAGAGTATATGAGGAGGAGAGAAGCCAAGAGGTACAAGTGATTTTTTTTCCTCATCAGAGTTAGGTTAAGTTAATTGTTAGAAGAAGTACACAAAAACTTGGTTGCCAAGGGATACGAGTGAGTCTCTGTTCTGTGATGCAATTGAGTGGAAAATCAAGTGTGCTACCAAATATCTAATTGATCTAGTTTGTTTTCAATCCCTAATTTCTGTACCTAACTCCGTTGAAGTAAGAAATAACTTGTACCCCTTGGCTTCTCACCCATTCATCTGCAATGGTTTTAGATGAGATACGGAGGAGACGAACGTTAAGGATGGAGGAGAGGATGTTGAAAACAGTGCTAGAGGGTCGAATATTACGTAAACGAGGGGAAGGAAGGAAGAAAATAGTTTTTTTTTTAGACAGAATGAAAGGGGAGGCCTTACTCGGCGTTGAAGGGGGATATCTGTGAAGGAAGGGGAGGTTGCTAGAATGCTTTACAAGTACTCTGAGGAAACCTATCTTAATCGGTAGATTAATAATAATATGCAATAGACCGATTGTAATATTTGCCACATCAAAAAATTTTGCCTTTGTAATTTCTAATAAGTTATTTTTTATTGAAGATGCAGACAAATGCTGAAAAGGGACTGCTGCACTGTCCATGAAGATCTCAATGTGTAGCATACCTGTTGAACAAGCGATTCGTCACAAGACGAAATACGATAGGTGGATTAGTAGAGGCGCGTCCCCTCAGCGTAGTACATATTTGTCGTGACCTCAAATCCTCAGAATGTTGTCCTTAATGAATAGGGTAAAAGTCATATTAATCATTAAATTTCGAGTCATGCTATTTCAGCTGCTACTACACGGGTAGAAATGTCCGCTAGTCGAAGGTTCAAGAATGTTTTCTATCACGCTCTCTTTGGCGATTTAAGTATCTTCGATACTATCATTGGGACTGCTACTTAAGTGGTATAAGTTTCAACTAGATGAAATTCCAATTTTTTCGGATACATTTTCATATGTCTGTTATTGCAATAGTCTGAATCTTCCCAAAGAAAATGTAGGTCTAACCAACCATTGTTAATGAATTATAAACTGTGGACTAGGCTGCGGCTAACCTTTGACGAGAATCCTGCAAGTTCCTTCGACTTTGACATGAGGGGAAGTTTGTATTTTGCTTAGTTAGGAGATCGAAATTCATTAATAGGGCGGGGTTACATAATATCACGGTTTATATACATCGGTAATTTTGTTCGCTCGACTAAAATCATTTAGATTTTAATACCACTAACATTCATTATGAGGTTTTTGAGTGGCCATTTTTGTGAGCCACTGAGCGCTTGGTAGCATAATTGATGTGAGAGTTATTGATGCATTGAGTGAGTAGGTTGAAGGTAAGGCAATAGAGTATCTGGTATAGAGAAGGCGCACTAGAAGGGATATTAAGTCTTCCTTCTGTTTCGGTGAAAGGGTTTGTTCGAGATCCAAAGAATTGGAAGTAATTATATTCTTAGAAAACATTGATCAGCACAGCGAATAAATTTCATCGAAGACAATTTTTTGATTTATGGTATAATAAATAGATTTTGGGTCTCAGCTAGTAAATTTACCCCAATTTTTTTAGGTTTGTAGCGTCGGGGATATCACCGCTACGGTTGTGTAGAAGTTAAATCCCTCGGTTGGGTTTTGATTTCGGTAGAATTTTCTCGCGTTTTCCCATCCTCCCGTTATTTCCGCCTTCGCTGCGTCACCACTCGGAAAACAGCGTGCGGAAATGGCTCCTCAGGATTATATTGGAGTCTTCAAAGTTTTTTCAGGTCATCGTTCTATATTATAGCTCCCACTGCTACTTGATACGCCCAATTAAATTTTATTCCACCTCACAAATAATGCGTAGCAGGTGGAGCGCGCGTCGTGGATAGATCTTTGGTATTCACTTCGATGGCTTAAATTTGCATATCTGGTCGTTTCCTTTGAGTTACCATTGTCTTTGTTCAAAATTTACGGTTTCATTTTGCTCTGTGATAGTTATTTCTTGTATTTGATATCGAATGCATATTAAAAAGTGTGAAAATCAAATTCTGTGTATTAATATTTTCGTTGTCATTTGAAAACTTAGGTGTACCACAGTTAGTTTTTTTTGCTCCATTTGTTCATCATTAATGAAGCATTCCGCCGTTGGTTTATTTTGTCGTTAGGTGTTGCATTTCTTGGCGTTCGGTCCGGCCTTCAGCTTGCGTTTTCGTCGACACGCCCCATCATATTGAGCAATGCAACGAGTTAGCTTGTCCCTTCCGTGTCTCTGCGAACGAGATATCCTCGCTCGTGGGATTTGGAACGCTAAGCTCTAACCATTGTGATGGCACCATTAGCGTTGTGCTTGTTTTCACTGTGTTGCCATGGGAACGCCGTTACGCGTATTGTTAAATGGGAAATCCTATGCGCGACGTAACTTTAAAATAGGGATGGGCGTCATCGAAAAAAACCGGCTATAGATTAACCGGATATTTTAATTGAGTAAAGAAATTGGGTACCGAAAGAAAAATAAACGTTTTTTTTCCAGGTTATATAACCTGAAAGCATTGCATACACGTCTTTGATAACTAATTTGCACGAGTTATTTGCGAAAAATAAATATTATCGCTGATGAAATACACGCTATAACGACGCAAATTTGTAGTAGTTGACGATTTTTATCAATCTCTCACCGATGAAAGGCACAGGTATTTACATCAAGGCGTCGTCGTATGTGTGGACAAGCTACACGATTTTCAATAGAATTTTGAAAAATAAATATCATTACTATAGTTATATATTAACATATTTTTTTGTCGGAGCTGTCAAGTGTAGTTAAGTTCTAGGTTAGAACAGGGTATTTTATGTGAATATAAGCACTACCTACTTTTAAATATCTTTCTCAAATTTGCTTCCATTTATAATTTTTTTTCTTTTCAATTTCTTTCAGGGAGCAGGACAAGATCGTCTCGGGATCTACATCAAGTCCGTGGTTAAGGGAGGTGCAGCGGATGCTGTAAGTATAGATTGATTTTTGGACCTCCTAACTCTGATATTATACATTTTTAGTTTATATGCTGAAGTATTTTAAAGTGAGACGTATTGAAAATAATAAGTTACCAAAGATGGACCATTATAAACTACGTTTTCAGCAGTAAATGGAAAAAGTAATAAGCTATCACATAAATTCTTTTTTTCTTGCTTTGTAGCAAAGTACAAGTGTATTATCTTGTGCAGTGCATAAGTTAATTGTATTTATCACTTGCCCATACTTGGAAGCAAATGAATTAGCCTGATTTATTATGAATTAGAGTGAAGTAAAAAATTTAAAGCAGATATAGTAAGGAGTAATGCTGTAAAAGTAGTCTCTAATTATAATAACCAGGATGCATTACGTAGAAAAAATCCTTTTGAATATTTCTACTCAGAAATGCCAATGCCAAATGGTATGTGTTTGGAAGTGAAACACTTAACAGATTAGAAACTAGATAATATTTTTGATCTTCCACATGTTTATGTCTTTTCTTTCGACTTGGAGTCAGTGAAATTAAATCAGTGATTAGTGAATCTCTTCCTTCTTGGTAGACCGTTAGTTCAATTTCTTACTTTTGTGACTGTAGAATAAATTTATGCAGTCTCTTCAAAGTGCCAAACTTTTTTTGCATCTTGTTGTCCAGCTTAGTTTTACTTCATACATTTCAGTTGATACATTTCTATTTGTACGCTTTATAATTGTTTTTAATTTTCAATGTAATTTTAAACTGCTCATTTCACTTCTAGGATGGAAGATTGCAAGCGGGTGATCAACTGTTGAAAGTGGATGGCCAAAGCTTAGTAGGAATAACGCAAGAAAAGTAAGTTTTTGACACCTCATGCTTGCTTACAATTGTAAGCATGAAAGGGCTGGGGACATACTCCAACTGTTTACCATTTACGTGTTAGGTTTCACTGAGAAAAAATGTAATTTGTTGTAATCTTTGCTGTAATTTATAAATAATATTATTTGTTATGATCTATTTTCCCTGAAAAGTGAATTTGTCATCACTTCCTCAAATGAGCAATATTTTTGCAGAGCTGCGGAGTATCTGGTAAGGACCGGTCCTGTTGTAACCCTAGAAGTTGCAAAACAGGGTGCCATATACCATGGCTTGGCAACACTATTATCGCAACCATCACCTGTTATGACACGAGGTATGATATACACTTTTTTTCTCTCTACAATTAGTTCTTGCTTGAAATGTATTTTGCATGAAGGATTGCATGAAGGAAAGGTGTGCAGAAGCCTTAACTTCTCTTCTCACTTCAATGAACTAACCTCTGGCTCTTACAAGGCTGTTTTGTATGATGCATTTCAGTGTAAATTCTGAAAACTATGTTTAGGCTAAATGTAAGGGGTTATGTAATAATCAAAGTGACAAATTTCAATGATGCTTGTTTGGGAAAATTAATCCTGGATTCAATTTTTTCTTAGTTGCAATAGCACATTCAAATAGCTAATGTATTAGTGTTTGCATTTGAGTGCTTCCTGTTAAACAGAGTATATCTACTTGAGAAATATTTCGTCATAATCTTTGTCTCTGAAAATATATCTAAGGGGCACAATCCTACAATTGATTCAATTGCCTCTTTAAATTCATTATATGTCTCACTCATAACTTCTGCTGTAAATTAAACTGTGGCAATGGAGAATATAAGTGCCTATATTTATTATGCTTTATATCCACTTTATTAAAGCATCAATGCTGTTGCTAAATGAAAAGTGACACCTTTGATAAATTCCATTACATTACAGAGTTTGAACCTTGAAATAATAATTTCGCCATAAATATTGGCAGTCACATGGTATGCTGATGCAGTTCTCAGCTGTTGAGAGAAAGTTATATGCATATTTAATAGCATGAGAATTTATTGTGCTGAGTAATAGAATCGATGGAAGGTTTTGAGGCTAAATTACAAGAAAAGCCAGAAAGTTTTCTGACTTTTCTTTTTCATATATGCATCTGCATGTCCTGTATCTATCATTTTGACTGTGCAAAGGAGATCAATTGGACTGAGGGCTTTAGAAATGACATACTTATTGAAACCAGTGTCTGAAACTGATAGTAACATGTGAGAATTATAAGTTATGGCTGAAACTCAAACCTTTTCAGACTCGAAAATGAGACAGTTTTTCAAAATTAATTGTGTTCAATTAATTGTTTTAAAAAAGTGGGAAATTGCAATTCACTCTACAATACTGTGGTAATTAGTTACTTTTTCAGTGGATTTGGGGACTGAGAGCTCCTGGAAGTAAGATTGAGATATAGCAAAGGGAAAATAAAAACTTTAAACAGCTCCTCGTGCTAAAACCGTTTGTGGTGGTCTGAAACCAATGTTTAATTTATTACTTCAAGGAAGAAATCAACCACGAAAAAAATCTTTCCATCTATTTTTCATGGCTAGTTTAAACCCAGTTTTAATTAACACCCATGCATGTTACTTTTTCTTGCAGTCACATTGAAATTATGCTGAACAGTCATTGTTTACAATGATAGAAATGCTAAGGTGATATGATATTAGTTTCTTCTTTACTTTCTATTGATCTTTGTGGAAAAGGGTTACTAACCATTCTTGTGAATCTGCATGCATGCTCCCTCCGTTCCCACCCCTTAGCACACAGGCCATACTCGATGCACCAGGATTGGCCTGGCCGGTACTCCTTGCCCTCTCGGCCTGGAGGTGGCATGCCCACAAGTGCGTCCCTACCTCAGCTGCGACCTCCGCTGCCATGCCTCCAGCACAAGCGGAACAGCGCCATGCTGATGGGAACGAGGACCGGGGGTGCAAGGCACCACTACCAACAGCCTCCAGGCATGACAGGTGCGCCCCGCCTCCTGGTTTTCTCCCCCTCCACACCCCTACTCGTCATATCGCAGGCGTGTGGCTCCGAGGAAGAGTTGGAAGAGGAGGCAGAAAGGGTTTCGGGAGGGGTCTTGCAGAGCATCACCGGGACTCAAGACGAGAAGGAGGCAGTGGAGGTGTGTTCCCGTTGTCACTGCCGCTCCTCTTCCGGAGGATACAGGGGGGGTGGGGGTGGTACGGCGAGTGGCAGTGGCTGCAAACGTGCCGCAACAGCAGACTGTGGTACGAACACGGAGGAGGAAGACTTTGCGGAGGACGATGAGGATTCTGATTGGCCGACGCAAGTTGAAGGAGGAGAAGAAGAAGAGGAGGAGGAGGAAGATGAAGAGGGACAGGAAGATGGAGGGTGTTGGGGAGAAATGGAAGGCGATAATGACGATGGAGAAAGAGAGGGAGAAGAGGTAGAGGAAGGAGGTGGGAAAGTTGCTGCGGGAAGTCCTCCGGAAAGGTCCAGCTTGTCTAGGTTGTTTTCCAACTGCCAGAGGGACGACGATGAGTCCATTTCGAGTGATGACACCGACCTCCTAACCTCTGCAGACGGACTGGCTTGGGAGTGCAAGGGTGAGCCAAAGTGTTGGAGTGATGGGGACATCACGTCGGATAGGCCCATGGTAGAATCCCCATCCCATTTGACTGCGGTAACAAGGAGTGGGCGAGCGACTGCATTGTTTGACCACGTGGGTGCGCCCACGTGGCGGTCTCCCCGAGAAGTTAGAATGGGAAACGGCAGAGTGGCTGCCTTGGCGAGGCACTTTGCATCCCTTGACAAGTCTGGAACGGATGGCATCGGAGGTATGTTAATCCATGCTGTAGGCACAAGTGGATGGTGGAACCATGGGAGCAATTCCAAGTCCATGCCTGACATAAGCCACATTGACAGGATGGATGAGGAAGAAGGTCACGGAATCTGTGGTTGGAAACCTGGTGCACCTGTGGCAGCAAAAAATTTGCAAGATAAATCCGAGGAGATAGGTTATCGGCTCCTCTGCGCAACCCTTTCTTCCTCTTGTGGTCGTAGAAGCAGAACCTGTCAGTTGGGTCCTTTAGGAACAAGGCCAAGGAGTGAGGACAACCTAGTGTCCCTTGCGTCTTGGAGGGGAGATGTCAAGTGCAGCACAGGATTGAGAGGACGTAGGAACGTGGCCCACCACCTCTCACTGGACCATGAGAAACCTCACAAGGCTCTTGCCTGTAAGATTTATCAAAATCTATCATTTGTTCAGCACTACATTCCTAGCTGAGTCGCTGGAGATCTTCAGCATCCATTACTCAGAGCATGTAATTTATGTATTCTTTTGGAATATAATGAATTCATCTTAAACTTTTTTGTCTGCTATTTTGCTATTTGAATATTTGTCTCCATTTCCTCAAAATCGTTAAATGACTAGCGCATATGTTTTCATTTTTAGTTTATATTATTTTGCAAGTGATAATTTATTATTACTTATTTTTGTAATTGGATACTACCTTATGTTACTTTATCATGGCATGAGTCAGAAATATAAACATATGTACCAATTATGTTATTTGAATGTATAATATGTGAATCTTCTCCTTGCATGATTTTCTGGACAGTAGTCCAAATATTTATTTTTAGTGTTTATAGTTCTGTATTTAAAAAAAAAAGGTTTTTGTCTCCTTAATGCACTTAAATTTACACACTTGAAATTTCTATTTGCCGTATTGGATGAGTCATATTTGCTAAAAAAATTTTTGTTTCCACTTAGCGATTATATTGGTGGAGAATAAATTAAATTACATAATGAATGAAGGTATTCACGATTGGAAAGAAACTATTTATTTTGTTTTTAATATGTATTTTAATTTTATAAAAATCCACTGTCCATTCTGAATTTTTTTTGCCCAACCATGAACTTTGAATTATTACTTTGAAGTCCTTGATTGCCATTAAGCCTTCAGATGGTGGTAAAATAATTCTTGTTTGTATTTTTATTACTGAAATTTTAAAAATCTGCACTTTTTTTCTGAAAATTTTTACTTTTCTTAAATTTGAATGAGATTACAATTTGAATACTTATTGTGTCCACATTGCGCCATTACTGTTTAAGTGTAAAGATATTTTGTGATGAGAAATTGTTATAGTTTGTAGCAAGACCTACAGACCTTCTGTTCTGAAGGAATTGGTTGCCTGCTTGCTCTCTCTTAAGAATTTTAAGGAATGGAGTCTTGGCTCTCTGTTTTCAGAATGTACTTCATTTTATTTACTGTTATTTCATGATTATGATTTTGGTTTCTATATTTGATATGATTATGGATTTTCTGGGTCCACTATTATTTTCCAAAAAATTATTATTTTATTATTTATCAAATGGAATCAAAGATTTTGAAACCTTGTCAAGCCCTGAGTGTATACATATATCCTACCAAATGTGTATTATTTTTTTATTTTTTCAGGTGTTTCCTAATCTTTTCATTCAATGTAATCCCAGCCTTTTTCTTGAGTTTTGCAAATTTCTGACTTCTTTAAACATTTTTTGCATGTAATATGTGTACTGCATGGGTGTGCATGCAATTGGGTGGATGTTTTATGCATTTCATACTTATTTGGTGATGTTTTAACTTAATTTTGGTTGAATTATTTCCACTAATTGCTGGACCATTTTTCCTTATATGTAGTTGTTAAATTTTATCCATTGCTGAAGGTCTAATAGATGCATGTATATGGGGTCTTGATTTATTTCATAATTGTTTGCTACATTTATATTAAGCATATTTTATGGTATGGAAAAGATTTCAATGCTTTTGGAAAACTATTCAAGACTAGAGGGAGGATAGTCAAGTAACTGTTTAAACTTAATTGGACGGTTATATATTTCCTTTCATTGCTTAATGGACCAGTTTGAAATAAGGCATGTAAATCTAAAGGCATTTACTTGCTCCTCCAATTATTAATACATATAAAACTTTTTACTTTCACTTGGGAAGTTAAAAAGCCTTCTGCTTCATTGTTTTATGTCATCAGTAGCTTTAATGGAGTTTCACCTTGATTAATTCATTCTTATTTGATCATTATAGTAATTTAATTGATTTATGGGTAGTGCCATGAAGTCAGTTAATTCTTACTCGATAAAAATGAATTTTCGGTGATCTCAAATGTGCTCTTTATGAATCTCTAAAATCAGATATGTCTTTTGCATTAAAATTCTTGAATTTTGCTTGTGTGGTGGCGTATGTTGTCTCTTCGAGGAGTGGATGAGAAATTATGTCTTTAGTCTTGGGCAGGTTGACTAATTTCTCTTTTCTCTGGATGCTGGTACGCAAGCAGGCCCTCGACGTATGAGTGAAAGGGATTTGCCGTCAAAGGTGCAAGGTGAACACAGCCATGGAAGCCTGGGCTCTGGTCGCATGGGCAACCTTCTTCCTCCTCCACACATGCCCACAATGCATGGCTCTAAGTCTGTGCCTTCATTGAACAGTAAGTACAGTTGTTGTTTAAAATTTAACATGCTTTGGGTTCATCCATTTTAAAAATGTTGAAAGCAATATCTGTCTCCCTCACATAATAAAGTTTATTTTTCTGGATGTAACTCTCAGGGCTGTAGCCAGAAAAAAATAGGGGAAACAGGGAGGATAATCTGTGTATGAATCTACTTTTCAAAGTATCCAATCTGATAATACCTGTCCTTTTCCCACCTTGAAAACATATTTATTTGAGCACCAGCATTATTAGTGGTAAATTAATCATCTCAACACATTTTTATGGGTAAGCTTGTGGATGAAAGTAAAAACGTTCATGAAAATAATTTCTTGATGTGAAAACATTCTCTGAGGAAATTTGTTTTCGTATTTCATTGTTCTTTGATCTTTTCCATATTCTTATATCCTGGTAATATAACTGAATTTACTGTGGAGTCCGATACATGAATCTACAAGTTTTCGGTGCTAGGAGTGTGGCTTGTTGAAAATTACTGATACTCCAAGTCAAGAGTATGGATAAAAATCAATCAATTATTGGCAGCAAATAAATAGCCAATATAGTTTCATCATCAGATGGTTTTATGTGATACATTTGTCTTTTTCTGATGAAAATTCTTGTGCAGAAAAATGAAAATTTTGAGAGATTACTAAATTGAGAATATACGAGACAGAATACTATTGGATATATGATGATGTTTTTTGTCAATTTATTTGTTGATTTGAGTTGATTCATGAATTATTCCTCATTAATTCTTAATTTTTTTATCTTGCAATTTTGATACTGAGAGTGTATTCTTCTTATAGGTGGTCATGGAGATGTTGGAGCCATGACAATCGGTGGTCCCCCTCAGCAAATACCGTCATCTGCTGGCATTGGTGCGTCTCCACCCGGGCAGCAGGGACCACCAGGTGCCAGGCAGCACCACCCGCAGATGCAGCAACAACAGCAACAGCAGCTTCAGCAACAACAATTGCAACAGCAGCATCAACAGCAACAACATCAGCAACAACAACAGCAACAACAACAACAGCAGCAACAACAACAGCAGCCCCAACAGCCTGGCCACATGCACTCGCATCACGAAGTTTACAACCCTGGCTATAGTCGAACATCATCCACCAACAGCATTCCTCAGAAAGCCGGCTATGATGGCTTGAGGTCGAGGTAAGGATACTCATTACATATTTTGAAAAGGGCACCTACTTCGTAAATACTGTATTTTCCGAGATTCAGTGGCACATAAGATGCACTAGATTTTTTGGGTTTAATTTTATGAAAAATACTTGAATCAAACTGAAAGGGGTGAAAAAAAGTTATTTTCAAAATATCACTTATTATAAGGAATTATTACTAAATTCTCTCAATAAATATCAGGAAATGAATAGAAATAGTAGAACCCTTTTGCTTTGCACGGATCCAAAAAAGAGTTACCATCGATTATCATAATGAACACATCCGTATTCTCGGCTGCACTGCTTTCATTTGCAGCAATATCCTGACACTGGTTGATTTTGGGGCACATTTGTGAGTACAAAAAAGTGTACCTTGCAGGTTGGGAAAAAAGGCATTTCATGTTTACTCAAATATCAGAGGGTTTTCTGTATAGATCATGGATCCTGGGCTAAGGATGGTGGTGCCCCTTATTGCATATTTAGGTTATCCAAAGAACTACCAACTTTTTGCTGGGCCTTCCCAAATGGGGAAAGATTTAATAGGTAGGTCTGAGAAATGAAGCGTATATCTTTTCACTAAAATTTCAAAATGCTCTGCTAATTGTACTTGTTGCATGATGCTGAAAAAATGTAAGCTTACCATGCTATATTTTCTTTGTATCATGTTTTAAAATCCACTTTTTATGCAGGGTTTTATGGTAATATATGTCCTAGTTTTTAGAAAATTTGTTATTTTCTCAAAATAGTGATACAATCCTAATTTGCCATTAAAACCATTATAAAAATGAAAGATTAGATGTGTAATTGGATCTAATTCTTGTGTTACTGACTACTGAATGCTGTAATTGAAATATAATTCTGTAAGTTGTGTGAAAATGGTGGTACACAAGAAATGGTCCATGGACTATGCTAAATGGATTTGGAAATTTCAATTCATATCTGTCAGCTTCAATTTTACAGTAACTTTTTTTTCTTGGAAAGCAGTTTTTGTATAATTTAGCATAAACTTCCTTTTCTGTTAGTTTCTTATATGTAGGTATGTATTTTGATGGATAGTATGTATTAGAGAGCTTTTATAGCAGTTTGCATTTAACATGTATACGAATCATTCAATACGAATCATACTTCAACATGTATATGAATCATTCATATACATGTTGAAGTGTGAAATGTCTTTTAAATTTAAGTGTTGATTTTATATAGGTAATCTAAGTCTTCTGTTGATCAATTTTGTATTTTTTGTTTCAATGTCTCAATTTTACCCTTAATCTCAATGCAGATCGAGTCAAAATTTGAGTGAACCTCGCAGTCCTGGTCCAGCCTCTGGTCCTCAAGGCTTGGGTGCAAGGCAGGCGTCTAACCCCGGGTTGGCCAACCTGAGTCAGCAGCAACAGCAGCCACCTCATCAGTACTCCCCTCCACATCAGCAGCAAGGTGCAGGGATGCCACCTCAACAGCATTCCAACTCCTCATCCCAGCAAGGTGCTGAGGTTGAACGGTTCTACCAAAACCTTAGCATTTACAGGAGCCAGCAGCCTGAGGGATCCCAAGGCCACAATGGCTTTGCTCCTCCGAGCCCTAATCGAGGGAAGCTTCCAAGTCCTCAGGGACCTGTGGACGACATGAGGTAATTATGAATGCTTTGAGGTTTTCCCAGCAAATGATGGTCATAAAGTTTTCTCAGGTAATGTTGTGGGTCAGTTATTTTTCTCATCTGCTGTCTTGATGACTATACTCTGTTGTCAAAACTTTGGAGAAGATGGAACTGCTGGCCGAGAAGATAAACCGGGAAAACTTTACCAATATGTGGTCATTGTATTTTCACACAGTACCTTTTTGAGCTCCAAGGTGATAAAAAATATTATATTGGTAATCCGTAGACAAAGTCCTCGCACAATTGAACAAGCTTCGGCAGTTAGTCCGGAAGGAATAAAAATTCAGGTTCCAATATGTTACTTTGGTTTTTTTATTCTCAGCCATTAATAAAAGTAACTTCCAACAAAGTAAGTCAACATACCCTTAACTCCCAAAGTACATAGTAATTTTCTGTTGATAAAAAAAGTCATTGTCTGCTAAGATATGAAATTACAAGGCTCATTTTAGATGGCAGAGGTAAGAGGAAAATTCTAAGAAGAGTTTGCATCCTTCAAGAAGTACCAGAATGTAATATATTTTGTTGCAAGAACTATTTAATAAACTCTTGTATGTAATTGGAATAGAAGGAGAAGGTTTATGAATGAGACATGGGCTTGCATTGTCTATATGTTGACTTCAAACAAGTCTAATTTAACAATGCTAACTGGTTTTATCCATTGGCCTTTGATCTCTTAATTATTTCTGGGGTAGAATGGATTTGCCTTGGAATTTCATTCTTGGTATGAAAACTGCATGCATTAAATTTGAAATGGTACAACTCACTGTAAAATAAAGTGAAAGTTAATGTCACTGAAGGCTGTACAGGTTAGTTTTCGTTGTTTCTTATGAAAGTCTCTCCAACTTCATGCAGAATCTAGTTTATGGGCATATATTTTATCTAAAGCCTGCCAATTAATTTGTTGTTATTACAGAGGACCTCAGGTTACGAGTGGAAAACCTCCTACCCTGAGAGGATCACAGTCATCTTTACACCGACAAGTGGAAATGAATAGTGGAACAAATGGTGCTCGTGATAGGCCTGTTTCAGCTTACATACCACAGAATGGGCCTCAATCAGTCCAGGTATTACCCCTCTTCCTCAAAATCTATTGTGAAGACTGATTCCATAATTTCAATTTGTCATTTCCATAATTTGTTTGTTCAAAATGCAATGCTTCTTTATCATTGCTAATATAAATTATAAATTAAAAAACACTATATTCTTCAACCATGCATTATGAATAGCTTTTGCATTAACTGTTTGTTAAAAAAATCAAAATAAAAATAATATTTTCTACATTAGTTAACAACTAACCTCTTAAACCCTCTAGTTTCATGACTACTTATCAATTAACTTCTTTTGTTATTACCCTCCCATGTTCATTTATAACCTCTCAGAAAACCAATTTCTGGAGATTTAGAATCAATAGTTTTTTTGTATTTTTGAACTATACATGAAATCGTTGCCAAAAATAGTCTTATCACAGTGATATTTATGCTGAAAGTAGATGAGTTGATTAAATAGCTCAACTGATTTAAATATGTACTTGGTATCGTGTGATAAGGATACAAAAATAGGGGTACGATCCAAGAAGCATTGAAATAAATTGCAGTGACTGGTCGAAGTGCTATGGGATGGCTAGTAATTTAAAATATATTTTTAGCAAATAAAACATATTTAACGAATCCTGAGCTGGCTCACTTAATTCAAGTGATTCTAGCATTGTTGTGCATTATTGTTGTAGTTAGAGACTGCTCGTTTGTTTCAGCAATCTGTGCCCCGCTCACAGTCAGCCAGGGACTTCATGAGGCAGGAGGCGAAACTTCAAGAGATGCAGGAGGAGGTGCGGAGGAGGAGAGAAGGGGGAAGGCCTCCCCAGGGATCCACTCCGGCCCTGGCAGCCTCTCCCCCCTTAACCCCATACCAGATGCAGGCACATCCTCACCACTCACGGTCACATCCTCAGGTCAGCATTGTCTTACTCTCTTCTTCTAACTCATGTGGTGCATGGATGTAATATAATCAATGGATCCTCAGTGCTTGTAAATTGTGGGTATGATTTTCCAACTTTCATCCTATAATATTTAACGAAGAGTCAAAATCCTATAATGTTGGACAAAAATCCTAATTTTGGGATGCCCTAAGTCCTGCAATAGCATAATCTCATCCTCTTTGTCAATTTTTTCTTCTTCGTGATTGATTTTACACACCCCCCTTAGAAGTTGAGAGAGTGAGTGAATGAATGAGTGTAATGAGTAATGATTCTTTTCTTTTCCAGCTTCCGCAGCAACGGGGTCAGAACACCACCTATTCACAGAACGCTGGGTACCAAGATGGAGCGCAGCAGTCGCCAGGCCATCACCACCACATGCACCACCACCCTGGCAACACCATGCCGCCGCAACAACAACAACAGCAGCAGCAGCCGCCTGGTGGATTCTCTCCCTACCATGGCTCACCGCTCTCTCCCACCATGCAGCAGCACCCGCAACAGCAGGGGCAGCAGCAGGGAGCGAGGGGTGGCGTGGTTGGCCCCCCTCCCACTGCCCCCAAGCCCCGCCCCTTTGGCCCTGGGGGTGAAGGGGGCCCCCCAATGAGACCCCCGCCCCCCGAGGATGTGTACAGGGACTCTCCCCCACCCCCACCCCCTCCGCCCACGTCGACGCACCCCCTCTACCAAGGAGCCGCATCACCTGGAAGTCAGAAGCCTCCTAGTGCCAGTCAACAGAATGAGGGACGGTAAGTTGACCCTCACAACTCCCTAACTTTGCAGCCAAGGCTTGGTATTTTTCTGAGGTTACTCATCCAGTGCAGGTAGCTTTGAATAAAACACTTGGCAAATCACATTGGTCCATCTTTCTTGTGGCATTAGATATTTATTATGACGCTCATTCCCTTTCATTTTATGCACAAATACTATCTTATTCATTCCCCTACCCTACTTAACTAACATTCTTGGTACACCCTCGTTCCAAGCCCTCTATCTTCACCCTAAATGCTCTAAAAGTGTCCTTCCTTCAACCGCCATGTCTATCAATTCCTGTCCAATTGTCTGCCCTCACTCTATCTATTTCACCTCCATTCTGTTACACATCCCAGTCTCAATTGCCTTTAGTCTCTTCCCATCCTCTTTCATCATCATCTATGTTTCTATCCACAATTTAGTGCAACACTCTAAATCAAAGGCTATACTAATCTTTAAGTTACTCTTTTATACTACAATCCTCTCATCGTCTCTCTTCCTTTTTCCAATCTCAACCAGGGTGAAGGTACTGTTAAATAACGCATTTGACTGTGGTGGTGAACATCTTTGTGAGGGCTATTATGGCTAAGTAAGGTTGAACGATTTTGTTTATCATGTTCCTCCCACATCCTTGGAAGAGATGGATAATCCATTAATTGTGATTGTCTTCTGCTGAATATTTGCTTTGGTGTTTGTTATTTGCCGTGTCATGCTTTCACCGTGTATTTAGTGCTAATTCCATAGAAAATCTAATTGTTTTGAGGTTGGAAAACTTAGAAAAGATGATGTTAGGAAAGGGAGAGTTGAGGAGTCTTTGTAATAATTGGCATGTCAAAATATGGGGCAAATAATCTATCCCACAGCCAAGGCCGTAGCCAGGGGGGGGATGAAGGGGGATTGACCCCCCCCCCCCCCCCCGAAATGAAAAAAATTAAATAGATACTTTATGCTCGCTTGGTGCTCACACGGCGATAATATATAGTGGCGCAGGGGCATCTAGTAGTCCAATGCGACTTAAGTCAATAATTATCTAAGCGAATTTGTAGGTGCAGTGTGTGTAATAATAGTGTTGTGAATTAGAAGAGAGGTGAGTGACTTATGAGCCTCCTGAGGAACCGCAGAATTGACATCGACACCGAGGAGTTAATTCATTTGTTCGCTGCAACGAAAGCTAGATGGCTAAATTCAATTTTATAATAGTATTTTTATATTTTCCTTTAAGGATTTATAATAAATACAAATATATATATATATATATATATATATATTTGACCGTGTATGCTATTTTATTGAACTTTTAAAAATAATTTTATGTTTGTTTACTATTCCATAAACCCCCCCTGAAAATATTTTCTGGCTACGGCCTTACCCACAGCTAATCTAATGATGGATATCTCTAATTGTTTCCCTCTTCTGCCAGGTATAATGCCAGTGCCGGAGAACCACCCAAGGGCTCATTCTATCCCACAAGCAATTCTTCACAGGGACAGCGACAGTATCCCTATGCTGCCACCAATCCGTGGGATAGGGAGGAGAAAGAGAAGGTATGCCCTGGGAGTATCCCAGGATAGCTTGCTGTTCTTTCGATTGTTATCTTTCTTTGAGGATAGTTATAACTGTGCCAAAATTTTTGACTCATAATTTTTAAATATTCAATGCATTTGTCATGCCCATTTTATGATATGGATTGAGTAGACTTTTCCTATCATCCTCTCTTTATGTGTTAATTTTAAATGTGCATTTTGCATGTGTTCGGGAAAATACCTGGTATTTTTGGCCTTGAACCTTCATTTTTTTCTTGACTTGGATTGATTTAATGTTTCAGAGATGTTTTGAAATTTGTTCCCTTAAGGATACCCCAATTTTTGGCTATGGAATTGCAACTCTTGGCAGTTGATTCTGTTAAGCTAATGGCTGAACTGTGTCTATTTGACTTGATATTATTCGATGGTGGTGGCTTGTGTGTTTTTGGAAGTGGTCTATGTGTGGTGCGATGATTTTTCTACCCCATATTGTTCCATTACTTTGTTATCACTCATTGCATGGAGTAGAATGGTGATTTTCACAACTCCTTGTCCCACTCCCTTTTTCACAAGTGGATTATTTTCTCCAGTTTTATATGAATTAAATGACAGTATATACTACTATGTATATCGTGTATATCACTACACCTACAAAGTTGAATGGTTCAAAATCATCTGAAAGAGTTTTGCTGTAATTATCTGAATTTTGAAGCCCTTGGGATGAGAAACTAAAAAAGTTATGGTTTTAGAAACTAGCCGTGCTCAGCACATTCTTTTGATCTGATTTGCAGCGGAGTGTGGTATGGAGGGGAAAAAAAGGCTGTCATGTTTGCCTCCCCCTCCGAGGATATTAGCTAGCCCTGTCAAAGTTAAGTTTCGGTGATTGTTTCTCCAGATTGTGGGGGTTCAGGCAAATAAAAAGCTGAAATGAAACTTCGATTCTTATCGATTCTATTCAATTTCTTCCCCTATCCGAAAAATTAACAATGGCAAACATCCTGGGAGTGGCCTGATTTTTTTTACCTTTTTTGGGTTGGGGAGGGAAGAGGAGGTTTTTGGATTTTTCCTGTGGATCATTTCCAGTCCCGGACCTTTGCACAAAATTTCAGCTCTCCACTATTTCAGGCAGAAGTGGTTCGGAAATTTGTATCCATGAGTGAGTGAGAGAGTCATGCATAAGGTTCAAATATATTTTAGATAATTTTATAAACCTGAGTTTTGGATTTATGATAGAAGATTTTAGGATTGCAGAAAGATGTTAAAGAACTCTAAATTGTGGCTTGAAGCATTTGTTTTGACATGAAACCATTACAAAATGCCAATAACAATCAGAACTCAACTTGCCCACCAAAAATATATCTTCACTAATTCTCTCCTCAGGTGGTTGAAATTTAATGTTTTATTTTAAATTATCTTGTTTTCATATTAGAGCATAACTTAGCATTTTATAATTAACAATGCTATTTTCAATCTCAAGTAAATTTAATCATCAATAATTTTAGAATATCTGAATCAGTTCTGCTGAGTATCTTATCCATGGAACTCTAAATCAAATTTTAGGTGGACCTTGTATTGAAAGGTTTTACTTTTTTTTAATTATAATTTTATGGTCTCGCCAAAGTCAGAAGCATAATATAAATAATGACTTTCATTGAGAATGACTTGAATATGTGTATGCTCCTCCAAGAATGTTTATGCTTGATTGCAATTGATACCTGAACACTGCCTTTAAATATCCATACATTTTTCAAAGCTTTAATCCTTGAACTTGTAGATACACAAACTTAAGGAAATGCATCAAATTGAACATTGAATTGTTTGAATCATTTTTTAAATAACTGATAAATACCTACCTAAATGATTGGAAATAATGTTTATCATGCTTGCATTTTAACAAATATCATGAATATTTATTCATTGGTGTTGGATAATTAGGTGATGGTTTAATATTGACCTCACAAAGACTTATGAAATCATGTGAATAGGCTAGTATTTGGGTGGTTTAGTCTCTCTGACATTTTCCCTGAATACCTTAGTTACTATAAAATTAATTTTTACTCTTTGCTCAGGAATTTAAGTGCTGTTGAAGTTAGGAACTAAATTAAGACGCGATGTAATACTGAAGTATGTGTATGTATTGCATGCATTGCTGAAGTATAAAGATCTCATTGTCGAAACTTGGATATATGGGCTGCTTCAGTCAGTGCTCAGTGTGCTCAGAACTCATGATAAATTAGCTGATATTTTTCCAAAATAAAACCTAAAAATATGTATTGTGCTTGTCACAGTATGCATATTGAAATTTATCTCATTTTAAAGAGAGAATGTTTCATTGCTACTTTTCTCATTCTTCTTCAGTTAAAAGAATAATTTTTAGAAGTTTTATTGGCAAGTTAGCCATGGGTTAATCTTATTGATGCTTCAATTTGTAAAACAATTTTTCTTTTAGACCAAATGTTTGGTTATCCTCGTTGAAATCTGATGAAAAAATGTTTGAATGTAGGTACTGCATTAGCCAGGACATTAGCTTTACCTTAAAATGTAATTTGAAGCCATCTTTAGACATTGTTGTTCTGTCTAAATAGTGGTTTTTATGCCTGATGTGTCATCTAATTTTTCACTCTCAAGGGTAATTATTTGATTCATTTGAGACTCTTTTTTTGACTGCAAATCAAAATCACTCACCTTGTTGAAATTGTCTAAGCATACAGAGGCTCAGTATTTTCTTGTTTTTTTTTTTGTTGCATAGAGTTGTGAAAGTATCTTCCGGTTTTCCTCCTGGTTAATGATAACATGTCTGCCAATTCTTAGGAAACGGAACTTGTTTCCATCCTCGGCACTGATGCAGGGCCATGTCATCTTTGACCCAGTGGAAAACCTGTAAAGCCATCTACAATACTAAGACTCAGCCTATGTGTCTGAAAATTTGTTGGTACTTCTTGCTAGCCATCTGATTTGATCTAGGAATTTTCTACTACACATTTTTAAAATTTTGAAGTTCCTGTCCGTTCACCTCTCCTGTCGTTGAAAAGAATATTCGAGGAATAGCTTAGATCATCAATCGTATCACTATGATTGGCTTTTTTTTCGCCCTCTCACCATTTCTTCTCAATTGTCTGTAATATTCTACGTCTTTCTCCATCTCTTGTAATGCCACCAACTGAAAGGAAATGTTCATCCATAATGAATATTGTAGGGATGTGCGAGTACTCGAAAATTCGAGTCGAGTAGTTGGTACTGGAATCGAGTGGTTCAAGTAGTATTACGGCTGTTGAGTCAAGTCGAGTGGTTTCGGTGACAGAGCTGTCGAGGCCAGTAAGTTCAGAAATCTGCCGACAGGAGGCACTATCTGACAACTCGTATAATAATAATGTTTTTAAGGACGATAAGTCATTCTCATCCCATAGCATGTGAGATTCAGCTCATTGTATACGTAGCAATCAACCACCATAGTAGTCGAC
The DNA here is from genome assembly GCF_921293095.1 of Ischnura elegans. Classification (NCBI taxonomy): domain Eukaryota; kingdom Metazoa; phylum Arthropoda; class Insecta; order Odonata; family Coenagrionidae; genus Ischnura; species Ischnura elegans. The sequence goes on from NC_060251.1 coordinate 104,855,510, forward strand.
GTGTCGCCGATTACTTTTTTGTCAGACTCGGTGGCAGACCATCTTCCGATCCGGCGGTGTAGTCGGAGTGGACCACTGTACCGCTCTTATTTTCCAATGTGATACTTTTGTATCCTATCATACTTTCTTTACTTTCTTAATTCTGGCACGATTTACATCAACGTTCCTCATTATCATTTCCTTTTTACATCAAGCTTTCAGAAAAGAAAATGGGGGATAGGAGAAATGAGAATATGTTGGAACATGCATTGCTGTATTGCCTGGTTCACAATTGCCGTACTCGACTCTAAACTTGCAAGTAGTTTTGAACTCGACTCAAGATCGAAAAGTACTACATACTCGCACATCCCTAGAATATTGACATCATTGCAAAGACCTGATTCTGAGATGTGTTAGGGCTGGTTGGAATTTTCAATTACTTAATGCCTACATTTATAGTACATATATATGTTTTAGTGAGATTAATCATGGTAGTGAAGTAATTATAGCTTTGCTTTCAATAATGCAAAAATTCCTTGTTGGATAAATTTTAGCACGTTCTGAATTGTTTCGATTTATGCATCAAACTTCCTAATAATCAGCTGAACCCTCATAATTTTTGGCTTGAGCATCGCTAAAATAACAAACTACATATTTCACTCCAGGCAAACATTTTATTGTCAGGATGTCATGTAGGATGTCCCATACCTAAACGTACTTTTTCCCTCACAATTATGTGGGTTTTTGTATCACTTTCTTTGGATCTCATGGAAAGTACCTTTACCTATCCACACTTTTCAACATCTGGTGTGATTGTGTGTGTATGTGAGAGTGAGACTTGATGATTACATTACGAAGTAAATGTATTTTGATGTGAACTGATGTTGGGGGAGAGGGTACTTTGAACACTAGTCTGTGAATATACTCGTTGCACGGTGTGTGTGTGTGTGAAATGAAACAGGAGCAGGCAAGGCGTCGAGAGGCGGCCAGATTGTGGCGGGACAGGCAGATCTCGGAGCTGGAGGCCCTGGGCCCCGGGGGTCGTGGGCCCGGGCAGGAGGAGCGCTTGCGGGCCCTGAGGCTTGAACGAGAGTTCCAGCGGCGGGCGGAGGAGGAGGAGGGCAAGGGTGGCGATGACGACGACGAGGAGGACGACGAGGATGACGACGAGGAGGAGGAGGGGGGCGGGGGTAGGGTGGAGGGAGTGGGGGGGAAGGAAGAGGGGAAGAAGGGGGGCGGAGGAGGAGCGGAGGTGCTCGGAAACGGAAACCCAGGGGAGGAGCATAACGTAAGGGAGAGAGACAACGCTCTCGAGTCTATTCTCTCTTTGGTGCCCTCATTATCATGTCATCCCCACTACCTGTTACTTACAGTATGTGATTGCAGTAACTACATCCACTTAATGATTGAAGCTTTTGTGGCCAATTCATGACGAATAAACTTCTTTTTTTGGGTTGAATTCCACATTTTTTTGTCACTTTCACTAATATTTCATCTCTCTTGCTTGAGTCTGGAGAAAGAAGCCTCTAGCTTGTGAGGATAAACATCAGTGAATGTGATAAATGCAGAATTTACCTGAATAAAAAGTTTGTTTGTAAGTAACTAAAATGCAAATATAGTGTGTGTTGTCAGTCTTAATCTCGTGGAATTCTAACATATCAACAAAATAAAAATTGGTGGCAATTTTGCACTAAAAGTTTTATCTCAATCCCGGTTTTAATACATTTTGTAGCATTTTCAGGGTATGAAGGTACTAAAAAATGTATTGAAACTGGTTGTTAGATAAAACATTTTGCGGGAAATTGCCTATAATTTTTATTAATGTAATACAAACCTCATCAGCTGGGGGAAGGAAATATGGTTGGGCAAAAATTCCATTGCTTGCACCTGGAAGTCCGAGTGACATGATCCAATTTATCAGTGGGTATAGAAGAATTTGGTGCTCTCAGGTCGTGTTAACTGCATGATAAGTTCTTGAGACTGCTTATGCATCAGGATTGGAAATGATGCCGACGTTTTGATGATGTACTCGGCCATCGTCTTCAGGGCTAATAATGCCATGAAGATAACGGCCAAGTTAGTCATCAAAGCATTGGCAGCATTTCAGTTCCTGTCTTAGTGACAGTGTCAAGAGCACTTCATGCAGTTTGTCAGCCAGCAACATGTATTTTCATCTTCAGATTTATGTAGGAGATACCAATAGTGTATCCTATTATGCTGACCCTAGCTTTGCTATAATCGCAAAAACAATTCCTGACTAGATAAATTTTAGTGAAGTGTGACTTAAGCGTCATACCTCCTCATGTCCAGCTGACCAGTAACTTTGTTTTACAAAGTTTTTGAAATTAAAGATGTTATTGTATGTAGTGGAATCTTCAATGGCCAGGATTTGAACAAATGATATTTTAGCATTTTACTAATTACCCTAGCCAATCCCATTCCCCTCATTGAATTTCAGTCTTCAAAGTTAGTTATTGATTTTTTAGAACTAAGCTAGAAATTTATAATATTTTATAAATATTTTCAATAACAATTATTAGTTCCTTTGTTGAGTTTTTTATTTCAAAACTAAGAAGTCTTAGATATAAAAGTACTACAATTTAGGGTGCAGTGAGGTCGTGGAGAGAAAATGATATGAACCCAAAAAAAATTATTACTCCAGATGAAATTTCCAGGTTAGCAGTAAAAGACAATGAACAGCACTGTCACTGTAACTCGCTTATTTCAGTCAGGTTAAAATATTTTGTATTTTTATCTTATCCACCCATCCACCTGACTTCACCCCAGTTTGTGGTATCAATGTTATTCTAAAGCCATCTTTTACTTTCCAAATTTGCAGATAGGTTAATTTTAAAATATTTGTGTATTACTAAAGAAAATAATATGCATTTGGTTTGCAAGTAACTCCTTTCTTCTGAGTAACATTTCTTCCGAATTTGTACATTATACTGACACTATACTTAAGGTGATAATACATAATGATAATTAACTGCTCAAAATTGGTAAACTGGGATCTTACATTAATAATATTTCATCTTGTGAATACCAAGGCAAGTTAACCAAGCTTAATAATCCCATCCTATATTTAAACAAAATGAAAATTATTTTTGTACATACCCCCTCTCCTGTGCTGAATGTTTAAAGTGCCATTTATAGTACCTATGTGTGTAACATATATTTAATTTCTTTGCAAGTGTGAATATTGCACTAGCTTTGCCTTTTACTTATCATCCTCTTCTATCCATATCACAATATCAATTTTATTTTAATGAATGCTTATATGTGTGCACTCATAGTTTTGAAGCATCTACATTATGAATGTTTTATGTTCTGTGTGCTTACTATATTTTTGTGGCTATTTATTTTAAGTACTAGACATTAGATGTTGCATTGGTAATAATTTATTTTCATAGCTACAGAGTAGATTTATGTTGCATATACCACTGATTTGTTAGAGGATTAAAGTTAATGTGTTTTACTTCAGGCAGATTGTGTGTAAAATTAACACAAATTTTACTTAATCATTATTTGACTTGAGTTTTATGTGCTAAAAGAAGCAATAAATTTGCCTCAACAAGTCGATTATTTTCATTCATGTGGAGCTTCACAAAACTATGCCTTCCATCATCAAGTTTATTAGTGCTTAAAACTTAAGGGCTTGTATTTTCTATTGTGCTATTAAGCATTTATCTAGTTGGATGGTATATAATTAAACAAATCACATTCAAAGTATTAAATTCTAAAGAGTGAGACAAAAATCCTATGAGGAGCAGATGTAGGAATAATCAAATTAGTTTAGAAGTAAATGTAACTATCTTCAATATTGAAATAGGGTGAGGGATTGTTGTCCTCTTTCTCAATTATATTGTTTTTAATAGGGTAATATTGAAGAAACACATGAAGGAAGACCGAGTGGAGGATTGCTTAGAATGGTTTCAAGTCCTGAAGAACAGGACTATCACCCATCCAGGCGACCAGGTACCCTCGATATCTCTAATGGTCCTCTTCGAAGTTCACAAGCAATGCATCATCAGGTGAGTGTGGCAGCAAATTAATTTAGTCCTAAAACTCAAAATGTGTTAGGCTTAATAACAACCAAGTTAAAATCCTATGACACTATCCATTTAACTATGTATCAAAGTTTTCCTGGCTTGGTGAAGAATTCTCGGGATCGCCACCGGGTCAGGAACTCCATATCTGCCAACGTTTCGATGACCGAGTCGGACATCAAAACGTTGGCAGATATGGAGTTCCTGACCCGGTGGCGATCCCGAGAACTCTTCACCAAGTCCATTCGCCGGGAAACCACGAAATCTTTCTTTTCCTGGCTGTTTGATAATATGTGTCTAATGGAATATTCAACTTTAGTTATTGCATACACATGATTGAGGAGTATATAAAGATATAATATTGGGCAAATGGAGCAAAATTGTAACAGTAAACAACTGTCAATAATTAATGACAGGGTCGGATTTACCCAAAGTTACACTAAAGGCACCTCTCCATTGAGCGCCCCCACCCCCCTCACTTGAGCCTCCCTCCCTCCCTGATTTTTAAGATAAGGCATAGCCACTTGCATGAGGTGACAGAAGGCACCTTTTGGTCTGTGATGCCCCTAGGCTCGTGCCTATTTTTCCTTACGGTAAATCCAGCCCTTATTAATGAGTGTCATCTGAATGGCACATTGGGAATTATCAAAGAATTCATATCTATGACGTTGTTTAGTACGTTGAATATTTGTTGAGATTGGACTCTGCTTAAAAGTACCTCTTGCTTTTAAGCATATGTTCAGTTGGAGAGATAAGCAGTGATTTCTTTTGCACATGTACTGTGGCTGTTTTCAGTGGTGCCAACTCCGTGGGGTCTGAGGGAGCCCGAGCCCCCTCAAAAATTCATTATGGGTGTGAGGAAAAAATGTGTCAGGCTTCTCGATTTTCCCCGGAGTGTCCAGATATCGAGATTGAAGTTGGAGGTTCCAATGTTGGTCATGCGACTCTCCTAAAATGCTTAAAAAACTCACTACTAGTATAGCTATGCTTGCCCCTGAGTACCAAATTTCTCTATCAGTATGTGGCTTCTCCACTTATGTTTCTCTGCAAAATGGTTTGAAAATTTTCTTCGATGCTTCATTAAAAAAATGAAGACGAACAAATCAACAGTTTTGCAGTTACTTGCTCTGCCTAACGATGCATAGCCTGCCTTGCAATCATAGCCAAATAAAATGGAAGTTTTGCTGGGTGTATGCGGTGTGAATTTGGGTGGTCTTCTGGTTTTCAATCCAGCATTAATGTTTACTCCACAGGTGTCAGGAAGTCAGATGCATCAAACACAGAGTTATGTAGGGCAGCCACAACTTAGTGGACGTCCTCAGCAACATTCTAGTGGGCCTCTTCGTCTTGACAATCTGGTCGTCAATGGCAGTGTGGGTGGACAGTCCCCTTCAACGTCATCCCCTCGCCACAACGGAAGTCTCCACAACTATCCAGATGGAGGTTTGCAGGGGGCTCCGTATTCTCCACGAGAAGACCGATACCAGTCTTCATTAGGCAGTGGAAGCCAAAGGCTTGACTCTCTCCTGTCTCTTGGACCAAATTCACCTTCAGGTTAGTCATTTTGTGTTATTACTATGCCATAATACTATTCATTGTGATTCGACAATGTACTTAAGGCTTAGAGGAGCTATTATGCTATTTAAGTAGTATTACCATATCGGCTACCCACTAAATTTGGACTGTGGGGTTGTGAATGAAGACTCTGTTCCATGAAATGCCAGGATATTGCGAAATAAGTATTTTTTAGTATTCTTCCTTCACAAGGCCGCTTATTTAATTTGCTTGTCAAGGTGTTCATTCTCCCGAATTGTTTGACAGTATTTTTAGTCGTCTTCGGTGCACTCTCTCCAAAGAAAATCCCAAAATACATTCAACCCTCCTAGTAAACCTATGGCAGATTGTGCCCTTCACTTGGAGAAGTTCTGGGCCCAGCCTCCAGAGGAGAAGATGGCATAAAGAGAAAATGGCTGCCCTTAATTTTGCTTTGTGGAAAATATACAGAATTTTGAGTTCAATTCAAATTTATTTCCTGTTATCGAGTTTGAATTTAAAGTAGAGATGGGTCGAATAGCAGATTTCTCGAATTCGAATATCGAATTCGAATATTAAATCATAGCTCGAATATTCGAATACCTCGAATTTCGAATACCTCGAATACTAAATGATGAATGCTGGAATGTTTGACTCGGTTGCCTATGCAGCAGGCAACACAAGATTTTGGGGAGTAATTTTGATTTCCTTAAAATGACTCGAACAGGAATTTAGCTGATTAATGAATAATTTAATTTTATGGAAACAATTGGGCATATAATTAATTCAACTAGCATCGCTTTACCCCCACTCCTGCTGCCAAGTGCTAGCTGACAATCTGAGGCATTTTGCAAAATACAAGCTCTTTTCCACCGGATTATCTTCAATTATTTTCAGTCCATCTTTGGGAGTTCTCACGAGATAAGAAGATGAATTGGAATTGCTATCAGGGAGAAACCAAATATTCTGAGAAAATATCCTTTTGTCTGTGACTGTAACAATAAATATTTATAGCACCACTCATAAATTGTAACTTGATATGTAGGTATATGTTTTCGGAAAAAAATACCGCATCAACTTCCGAGAAGCTCTGCTGCTCATATCGAGTTTCGCCAGAATGCTAAGTCTCCGTCGTGTTTTGACATTTATTTCTTTGCGTAAAATGCTTAAATAAACTCAGAAATACGTCGTGTTTGGTCTTATTCTTTTTGAAATTACGCGCACATTACTAATATTTCAATTCAATAAAGGTGTAACATCAATTGACGAAAGTCATTCTTAGACACCCTTTGTGCTAATAGATGACTCATGCAGCGGTTGACCTCCACAGAAATGGGGAACTTCGAAGCTGGTAGGAAAAAAAAAGGTCAGTGGGGGAGGAAAGGGAGGGCCCGAAACACGTTTCTATTGTTCTCGCGTATTTTTTCGAAGCTAAGGTCTTCGTAATATGATCCCTGCGCGAGCTGTGACTTTTTTTTTATTTGAAGAAGAGGAATGAATGGAGAGGGATACCGGACCTTGGGAAATGCGCTAATGTAAGTATCCCACGGTACTCAAACAGCAGTTGACCTCCAGAAATGGGGAACTTCGAAGCAGGTAGCCAGAAAAAGGTCAGTGGGTGAGAAAAGGGGGGAGGGCGTGAAACACGTTTTTATTGTTCTCGTAACTCGATATTTTTTTCGAAGCAGGGGTCTTCGTAATGCGATCCCTGCGCGAGCTGGGACCTTTTGTTTGATTTCGGAGAAGAGGAAAGCGTCAGAGTGGTTGAGGCGAGTGCTGAATGGAGGGGGATAGAGGATCGTGGGAAATGCCCTAAGGTTGCTATCCCACGGCACTGAGGTTCTCCTGGTGGGGGGAATCGGGGATTTTCAGATTTTTTCACCCGACCATTTTCGGTTCCCCTCGTCGAACTCTTTTCACCGCTAAAATCCACGAATTTGATGTAATTCGTCAACTTGCGTAAAACGGCGCTGCGAGCACTAAATGACTACAGTTCTCCACATTTTTCCGAGTCAACTACCAACGACGTGCGTGCGACAGTGTATGACGCGAAATTCAAAGTATTCGAGGTATTCGAGGCGGTATTTTTCGCATAACTATTCGAAACCTCGAATATCGAATACTTTCTAATATTCGAGGTATTCGAGTATTCGCGGATACTATTCGCACATCTCTAATTTAAAGCGTTTAAAAAATTTTAAATGTTAAAAATGTTGAAACAAAAAATTTGTATTTTTTTTTTTAATGTCATGACAGCTGTGGGTGGAGGTAGCAGTATGTCTCCAGGAGCTCCCGCGCCTCCAGAAAGGGGCTCCTCGTTCGTTGTAATGTCTCAACAGCAGCAGCATCAAGTTCAGGGAACTCCGAATAGTGGAGCAGGAGGTGTGCTGAGGAATGCTAACGGAGGTGGCAGCATGACCCCTAGTACAACTCCTCTGGGTGGTGGGGTGCTGTCTTCATCCATGTCTAGTGCGTCCACGCCTACCAACACGACCACCACTACAACCACCAAGAGAGTGTCTTTCCACGACAGCAAGGTGGTGACTTTCGATGACAATGCCAATCATCAGGAAAGAATGACTGTGAGAGAAGATCCAAATGTAAGTCAACACAGTGAAAGCTCAAGTAGTAACCACTCCTGCTTAGTGACCACACTTATCAAAGAACAGTATTTATGAGAACCAACTGTAATGTCAGCATGTTAATAGTATTTAATACTCTATTTAAAGATGACCCCTCACTCTGACTAATCACCATTTCTTCAATGGAAATTACCATCTTTCCTGTAAATAAACGCTCTGAAAAGATGAAATTGAATTACTTTTATTGGTATATTTGTGGATACTTGGAAAAAATAGCTAAACAAAAACAGGTCTTACTACATCGAACCATTCTTGAGGTCATTAGTTTTCCCATTTTATTAAAGCTAGCCAAATATTCATTTGCAATTACATAATTTGAAAGATATTACCTATCTTTAGCGCGTTACTCTTGCTAAATGGCCACCCCTCACAATGACCATTTTTCCATGGAACCATCGGTGGTAGCTGTTTTACTGCACTTGGTAAAGTGGGTTTATACCATTAACTTGATGCACACATGAGGCACTTAGTGACTTCCCAGCCTGCATAGGTTGTCCATTAATCCCAGAGTACTGTCCTGTTATATGAGGATTGAAACCCCAAATGTGGAATATGTGTGTGTCTATTAAAGTGACATTGTTTTGAAATGAGTTGTCAATTGAATTTCAGAATTTCATAAATGAGGCTCAAACATTGTTGGCAACACCAAGGAGTCCGGATGGCTCATTCACAGGAAATACGCCAGGTGTGATAGGTGCCCAAGAAGTATACAGGTGAGTTTTTTGCCCATATTTATCTAAATATAAATGTGTTCCTGGTTGAACTGTTTGAATCAGATATGATTTTTGCTAAGTGAAATCCTCCTACATTGATAAATGAGAATACTTAGAAAATGATCTCCAACTTGACAGCTGCCTTGTAAGAATTGCTGAAGCAATTACCATTTTAATCATTTGCTATAGCAATGGCTGTGTATTTGACTTATGTAGATAGAAGTAGATACAATTTCCCATTCTTTTATATTCTATGTGATTTTGTTACTGTGAAAACCCCCTAATTTGCTACATACATACATACAATGGAAAAAACAGTGGGTTTCCTTTGGAGAAAGAAATTTCATAGTCGTTTTTTTTTAATTATTTAATTAGAGTCCCTCATCATGGATCTGGCTGATGAGATATATTGAGGACTTGCTCCAATTACTGATGAATTCTGACCGTAATGTCAGTTTGTACCTATTACTGATAAATGCTTGGAAAAAAGACAACCCCTACTTCTGTATTTACCTTTGGATTCTTCTGCTATTTTTCAGTTTTTATCTCCAGTCCTTCCAACCGTTTCTCAAATTGCTCAGTAACTCAAGTATTATATATTTTAAAAACTATTTGATAAAATTTGATCAGTTTTTCATAACACAACAGTTTCAGGTGTGAATTGACCAGGAATTGAGGGCTTTTACTAGTTTCTTAACCCTTTTGAGACGGTGGAGTTCTCGCATTAGCATGACTGCTGTACTGAGCCCCAAGAGATTCTTCAGTCCTCTCTGTACGGAGCATTTTTGCAGGGCATTCGTTAAGAAGGGTCTCGCTGATTATCACTCGCTCTCAGTAGCAACGTTTTTAAACCCTTCCTAGTGGGGACTCCACATTATCTCGGACTCCAAGGGTAGTTGGGCTCCCTCCTTTCAGGGTTTATAACCCTACCAGTGGCTTTGGTTTGCGGTCAATCATGCTTCGTTTATATGAATTAGCTATATGGATAATTGAATGTAAATTGCAGAGTTCAAATTGAATTCCTCGTTTTATTCTGAAATTTGTCAAATTTTGAACGAAGATGTACAGTCAATAGTAATGCATTTAATGCAGCAACAATTTCCATGTTGATGTTTGTACTGAAATCGAGATGTAAGTTAATATTTATTGTACAATGTCATTTAAAAATTGTAAATGTTTCTTAAAAAAGTAAAGATTTCAATTCTTAGTTTATATTTTTGAGAAAGGAACAAATATTTATTTCGAAAACTGACTGAATGAACAAATGAATGACCCTTACCACAAAGAGGGTTAATATGAGATGAGGTGTCCTGGTACCTGTTCCCGGATTTCGAGGGTACGGCCTACGACCCGCTTTATTGGGAGAATATAGTTTCCCTCTTTGCCCTCTCTTTCTCCCTCCTCCCTGCCAGCCTCTTCTTCCCCTGAGAAGAAAGGTATAAATTTTCATAGAGACATTCTAAAATTATTCTTTGAAATGGATACATTAGTTTTATGCAGGGATGGTCGGATTGGATTCTTCAAATGCAAGTATCAAGTTTTACCAGATAATAAAATTGGATACAAATTCACTGAAAAAAATTGGATCCGAATCCAGAAACTGAGAGAAATGCTTTAGTGGGTGAAGCGTCTTACCGGAGGGAGTCCAAAGATTAGAGTTACAATTCTCTCTTCCAACACTTATTAAATTTAACATGGGCTATTGATTTTCATGAGCAAATACAATATTTGTCTTGCATGTGAAGAACATAACTGTGGTTATTCTGTTTAAGGTAATGATAATTCTTTTGATAATGTACAGAAATTGGCCACTAGGACCCGCACTATGTTTATAGGATGATATTTTTATAAGTCGGTATTAATGGAATATTTTATTGTGTTAAGGGATCCAAGGACCAGGCGTTTAGCAGAGCAGCAAAAACTAATGGGGAACAGGACTGGGCCTTTGCCGGAGAAGTTATCATTTAAGGAGAAAATGAAAATGTTTGCCATGGAAACCGGGGAAGACGGCACTCCAAAGGACAAGGTAAAAATATCAAGAGCCCAGAGGGACATTGAGGGACCAGTCCCTCCCAATGGTTATGGGCCCAATTGAGGGATGGAAAAGTATTTCTCATTTGAAAAGTGCTGCACCCATAGCTTCTCAGCATGGAACAATACATGACTGTACTTCAAGTTTTGTCCTTTACGAGGATAATGAGTGACTTGTGAAGTGAAATTTTTATCCAAGATTTCTCCATTTTCTCTGAAGTGTCTAATTTTGTAAATTTTATCATTAATGCTAGTGAGTGAACAGTGATATAGTTTATGAAGGACGTAGTAAAACTTTTGAAAATGGTTTACATGGAACAGTGGAGTCTTGCGAATATATTTTTAAAAACTATGAATACCTGGCGCTGGGGAGCTGAATGAGTAATAAAAACAATTGTGATCTACTGAAACTATTGTAAAGAAGATAATGTTGCCTCCAAATGCAAACTATTATCAATAAACATTAGCACGTAAAGATTGACGGACTTATGCTAGATGAAAAGATTTTATAGCTGTTTTAGGGTGCAGTTTTAATGACTGTTACCTTATTTAAATACATAGTCTTCTTCACCCTGTTGAAAATAAAGTATGCATTAATGTGATTCTAGTTTCTAATGTTTTTCTCTTAATTGTCAGTTATGAAGAAGACAGTGGATGTAAATTCTACCTAAACGAATATACTGTTGAAAAATCTTGAATGTAAAGACCATGTTAATTTAACCGTGAAATATTTTTTTATGACTTAACGTAGGGAGATTTAACTTTGTTTTTCCTTGATTTAATAGTATTATGTGGTTGAATATATATTGTTGGGAGTTTTATTGATTGACTTTTATTGATTGCCATTTATACTCCTTTGGGTACTTGTCGAATTGAATATTCTAACGTACACGAGAATACGGAGTGTACTCGAGCAGCAATAGAAAAGAATCAGTCACTGTGATTAGATATTTTGCATTTTTATGCAACATGAATGTGTGTGACTTGGCTGCTGGTAGTGAAGGGTTCACAATTTTACTTTTCTTTACCTTCTATTATGATTATAAAAACCGTCCATTGTTACATTATCATTTTTTAGGAATTTTTTGAAGTGCTTGTAATACTTAGGCATGGAGCAAGTATTGAGAGTGCATCGAACAAGTGCAATTAACCTCCTATGCAGGAGTTTATAATTTTCAACATGGAACGTTGACATGAATACGCTAATGAAATCAATTAGCGTACAAATGCACCAATCAGATGTGTTGTGCAGAAGGAAGCAACAGCATGGATGGAATCATTATGCCTATCAAAAATTTGTAGCAGTGGTATTTCCATAGGATTGTAAATAACTCACTGATACTTTATTTATAAAGTTCTTGCAACATTTGATTTGAAATTAGTTTGAAATTGACATTGTTCCTTCTTCTATCTGCACATCCATTTTATTAGATGACTTGGATTCTAATGACTTAGTGAATTAGTCTTGAGTATCGTTTATTCCTTGTGGATATGTAAAGAAATTTGACAGTATTGAATAGTTAACAATCAAAGATTTTGGTTATTATATCATTGAAAACTGGCTGAAATGCCTTCAGTTCTCTTAAAATCCTAACTTAGTGCACAATGAATCAAAAAGTAGGTCCTCGACATCTCCTATTGTTTGTTTTATGAGATATTTACATTGTAAATAGATTTGCATGTATCTATGTAAAGTTTTGAAAAAAGTTATGTTGTATAGTCATTGGCATTAGAGTTCATTTGATTACTTTAATGTGTTTATTCATTATTGTTGTCTTCGATGCCTTGTGGCTTTTATATAATATATATTTTGTAACATGAAATGTAAGGCAACGTGGAAATATATACTTCATTAAACTATATTTGGGGTTGTTTTATGTAAACCATGTGATGAAAACCACCTTGGAACTGTTACCTTTTATTGACCTTTCAATACATCCCAAAAAAGGCTAGGACACCATTTCTCAGGAAACAAAATGATATCAAAGGGTGGCATTTGGCTTCCCTCTCAGAAATCTGTGGCAGGGGAAACCTGAAATTTTTTTAAGTTTTAGATATTTATTTATTTTCAATAGACCTACCATTTGCATAGCAGCATGCTAATATAAAGAAACATAACAAGATGGCAAAATATTCACAGTAACTATATATAGAACACAAAACAAATAAAAAGGTGAACTCAACATACACATGCACCCACTCAATATAAATCCAATAATTAAAGAATTTATTGGTGAACTTGACAGAACTAATTCCAAAATGGTTTACATGTGATACTGCACCTCCATTGAAATGAAATACTCTTGAGAAGCCACTGTTGTAAACATGGACAAAAGGTTGGTATTTTCTGGTAAATATTGTCTTGGAACTTGTTTCCTGCATTTATCTTGATGTCAACCTTCCCTAGGAGATGTTGGTTTAATGTACTCTATCAATCTCTTCACTGCTTGAATGAGGGCCACATAGTTACCATGGTTACTTAGGCACAGTGCATGACAAAATGTTTATCTAAGACCTGGTGCTTTCCCTGCAAATGATGTGGTGAATGCTTCACGGGATTCCTACCAGATGAGCTGTTCTATCAGAGCCAATGCTTCAGTGGCTAACTCCACCATTGTCCTGAGGGCATTGAGTCTCAATACCCTGAGGACAACAGCAGAGTTAGCAATTGAAACGTCGCCTCAGATAGAACAGCTCATCTGGTGGGAATCACGTGAAGCATTCATCCACAAAATGTTCATCTTCCTCGTGGAGTTTTTCTCCTTGTTTATCATGGAGTGAGTCAAATAAACCATGAGTGTTGTATATTTGAATGTGCTGCCACTCAAATTCCTTCTCCTGTCAGCGGCTACTTCCTTTTTCTCCATTTCCTATCTCGAGAAAAATTCAGAACCTTCCTGATCTCTCCCCTCCCCTCCACACCTACTGAAATTCTTTGAGAGACGTGATGAAAAGGCTAGTGCATTGGACTCATTATGATTATTAAAGTAAGATGTCTCAAGGCTACACACAGCATGGTCTAAGCGTGTTTAGACTTTTCAATGGCAGGGTCATTACTACAGGTGGACATGGCAAGATATGGGTCTCATTGCCCAAGAGTGCATCATGCAGCAAGTGGAAAGCAAACATTACAGGTGGTAGTCCATATTTATATTTGTTTTGAGGACAGTTTCACAAGCATTTCATTGAACTACCTCTGCTCAGGGAAGTGGAAATGTAGTGATCAGACCTGCTAACGTATCTTATTTGTGTGGTCAGAAATATTCACCTGACCTCTACATTTCCCCATAACTGACCTGAAGAAGTCGAAAACAGTGCTGGTGAAACTATTTTCCAAAGAGCAGTAAACAATTTTGGAGTGACTTATATTATTTAATCATAACTGAGTTATTGAATCGATTGAAAGAACAATTGCCTCCGCAAGTTGTAAGTTTCAGTTGGAGTCACCCTGGTATTCTCTTCCCTTAAGATTTGGGACCCAACGCAATGGTTTGCCTGGCTATTACCCTGGCCACTGGACTAGACACCTCACCTTTCTTAGCACAATGCCACAGTCAACTTCTTGTATTATTTAAGTACTCTAGTGATTAAGGTAGGTTTCCATGGAGTACTTTAGAAGCATTCTAGCAGCCTCCCCTTCCTTCATGTACTTCCCTCTTCAATACTTAGCAAGTCCTACCCCCTTTCATACTATCTAAAAATCCTATTCTTTTCCTTCCTCTCCCTTGTTTACCTAACATTCTACCCTCTACTCTACATTCTATCCACTATTTTCAACATCCCTTCCCCACTGAGTGCTCCCTCCATCCATACCTCCTGTGTCCTCTGAATCTCATCTAAAAGCTGCCTCTCCTCACCCACCAATATCAGCACTTCATCGTTCCTCCTCCTCTCCGTCCACTTCACCTTCTTCATTCTTTGCCACACCTACATCTCGAATGCCTTCAGACTTTTCCCGTCCTCCTTCCTGAGTGTCCACGTTTCCGCTCCGTAAAGAGGTACTTCTTGCATTAGCAGCGTTTTTTCCAATAAATATTGCTTTTGATTTTCAATATTTACACTTGAATAAAAATAACATTTTTTTAAGCATTGTAGGATTTTAAACGGATTTTTAGGGGAGCGGCGGCTCTGCAAAATCCTCTGGTGAGCTCGTCGGGGAGGGCCATGGTGGTGAAGGCGTCCGGTCGGGCGATCCTCCGCCTCGCGTTTTCGGAATCTGCGTGGTCCGCATCACTGCCACCGCTCTCCTCCGGGTTGTTTTCCTGATCGTCGTCTTCCGAGGAGGTGACGGCGCTGGTAGCACACCCGGGCTCGGCCGAGTCGCACCACGAGAGACGTGCATCCTCATCCATGGCAAGAGCTCTTTCGGAGATTTGCAAGATGGGGCAGTTAGGAGGAGTGAACTCTTTTCCCCCAGCCTTGGCCTCTTCCTTGGCCTGGAGCTTTCCAAAAAGGCTGTTGCTGGTAGGTAGGCTGCGGTCTCGGTGGTGGTTGTGGTGGCGGAGGTTGATATCCTGGTGGTATGTGTAGGATCTCGGCCGGGACACTGCACAGTGGGTGGAAATCGAAAAAAAAAACTTGTCAAAACTAAGATCTCATGTCAGCCATTATTTAACTAGCAGGCCATCCAGCATTGCTCAGGAAGGATAGTACCCAGAGAAGTGGGAGACTTGGAGCTTGGAATTCACGGTCACATAAAAGAATTTTTGTTTATTTTCTTTGAGCGTGTCAAGAGGTGTGCATACCTGGCAGGATGACTAAGTGCAGAAGTAGTATGACGTGACGTAACGAACTGTAATGAGAAAACGGCTCAAAGGACACGTCCGACGCAACCGAAAGTAGCACTATGGGGTTCGGGAGCATGAGATGCACCTACATACTAACTTTGATCGCAATCCGTGCAGCCGCATAGCGGGCAGACAAACAGACATCCTCTTTTATATATAAACAGAAGAAGTAGATCCATGTTTTTTCCTTTTCTGGTGATTTTTACCTCCTAAATCCGATTTTAAAGTAATTTTTTGCTGTAGATCAATCAGGGGCCTCTCTGAAACAATATGGTGGAAACAGTAAAATGACCTTCTTTAAATATGAAAACCGCTGTATGAAAGCTACGTATTATATTCCTACAAATACAATCAATGGGTTAGCAACATTGATATATAACCCCTCAACAAACTTTCCGCATTGTATTCATGCAATGTCCCAAGTAGTGAGGATAGGAATTTTAATATTTCTGTATCTGACACGAATCACTTATTACATGGAAATAGTACATATATGTACTACTTCCCATATACCTACATGAGTAAATGCAGTTTAAGGTCATAGTCATCTGAATTAATCTCATCGATGTCTCCGTTTGGATACGTTTTTTTCGTACCATTTCAACCGCAGTCATATATAACATATTAATTCTTACTGTATTCTCGCCTCTCATAAATCATGAAAACTGTGATTTTTATGCGCGTTTACTATACATCTCCCTTGGCATATTTTTTAATTGTGTTCAATACGAAGCGCCCTGGGTGAGTGGCGAAAGGCCTCCGGCCATCCATAAGTAGCCACCGTGAGCAGTCCATTAATTACGCAAGTTGATTTTGGCGATTTTTGGAATTCCCCTCTTCCTCTTTCGTGATATATCGTGAGATTTGGCTCGACCCCCTCCCTCTAATCTCACGTGAGATTTCTTCATTGCGTTGGGTTTATTAAAAAAAAAAACAATTTGTTCAGTTATTTTTATTTAAGATTAGTCGAGACTAGTTTTTAATATTACTAAGATCGCAAGAATGTGGATAACATTTTGGCTGGCAGGTAGCTAAACAATTGAGGAGCTACTGTGTTAATTTGTGGCGTAATAAATATAATTGTGTAGAATTTAGTCGTATTTTAATGAAGAAATACGTTTTGCTCAATTCAACTTACTATTCTCGCAATTTTACTCCGTTTCTTGCGGAAAAAAATACGTGATACCGATGAACATACTCCTCTCTGGTGATACTTGCCAAGACCCCCTTCCCCCAAGTGAGAGTGGATGAGAATCGGCTTGATCCCCTCAACTCCTCCAAAACACCTGGATGCCCCCTAACCTGGCCCTGTTGCACAGGACAATTTTGTTGGTGACACGATAATTGGGTAGTTTCCTTCATCAAAGAAAACGAAGTGCATTGATTGCGATTCCTTACCCACCATTAGTGTATCCATAACATACAAATTATTAAATTTTAGAAATCCCAGTTTAGACGAATGGCAACGGTCAATTTTAACCTCATTTGAAAAAGGCCAGATTGGCGCCCATGTGATTCCACTCCACGTGACGTCACAGGGACCTAGTTTCTATACGAGTAGTCCGGAGTTTTACATCGTCTGAGATTACTAATGCATGCATGAGGCACAGAGCTCAGGGAAACATCTCTTAATAATCACACATTAAAAATACATAAGTTCGGAAAGTTTCTTTTGTTAGATAGGGGAATAGTAATCCTTATTTAAGCCAAGCGCTACCTGCCAGCAGAGTACTCAGCTACCTGCTAGCAGCCTGCGTCGTATCAGCGCTCAAGCCTCGCCCCAAGGTCACCTCATACGCCGACAGCTGGAACCTGAAATACGTCACACGGACTTTTCCCATCATTCCTACTTAGCCGTCGCTTTTTCGCGCGCTTGAAAATTTTCAATTTTCGTTTAATCTTGAAAAATAGCTATCGTCATTCGAAAATCTTAGAGCGTGAAATGCGTACTCCAGGAGTAATAATCTTTCGATTTAGGCAATACAAAAATAATAGGAAACCACCCTATTGCTTGTATTCCGCTGCAATCTCCAGCACAAAATCGATTTCGTGGGTGTCTCTAGATTTGAGACGAGGAGAATTTCGATTAGATTTTAGTAAGGTTAATGATTCCAATACCTCAGGTTGTGTACGGGTGTCCAGGCCCGGTGCAGAAGCTTGCGGGCGCAACGCTGCGAAAGTTTGCACTGCAGGGTCTCCTTGCTGAGTCACCGGGATGGTTTGCTGCAATGTAGTACGTGCCTTGGTGAGCTGCGTCACTGTTTGGGTGAGTGCTTGGATTTGTTCGTCCATTGTGACCGAGGATGATGTACTAAATGCGTCTAGCTCGCGTTCTATTATGGAACCAAAAATGTTTTTTTCTCAATCTGATACAACGTCTAGTAAATGTTATGTCAGGGGATTCAATATGCCTCATCACTTCATAAAGATCGCGGGTCAAATCGTCTTCCTCAAGGCTTCAAAACTCTTTTTGACCGGAAGGGAGGGGGGAGGGCCTTTCTCGGCGCCCGGAGTGTTCGTGCGGTATGCGGCGTGGCCGTTGCTCAGCGGCATTGCCAATTCGGAATTTTTACGGGCAAAATGTTCGGCTCGTGGGTGGTGAGATTATTTTTTTCCGGGACCGAGCATCTTAAGAGGATGCATCACTCCGCCCCCACAAGTGAGGGTTAACATCGAGGTGTAATCCTTCCAAGTGAACCCCCCGAAAAAATTTCTGACTGCGGCCTTGAAATATTTCATGGTAGTTTTTAAACTGATAATACTTAAGGAAATTAGAAGTATGTCCAGCCGAGATTAATTAAAACATCCCGTTAGAGAAACGTTTTGGATGAAGCTCTGCCATAGTGGAGATTTCGCTACTATTTGGAGGGATCGGGACAGAATCTAATGTTAATCGCCGAAGCTTTTGCGGGCGCTAGTCATGACAATAGAAATCTTTCATTTGGATACGTCGCGACATTAATGCTAGGTTGATCGGGAGGCGTTTGAGGTTAACCAAAAAATAAACTGGTTTATCTCCAATCTTCATTCCATGCTCTTCCCACATAGCGCAATTGACCATCACTGTCGGTACACTCCTCAAAGTATCAAACCATACCGATATTGCCGATCATGTGTTGCTGTTATCAGTTAGCGGGAAAAGAGGAAAACCTTCTTCACCAGCGTGAATCAACCCACCACCACGGTTTATCAAAATAGCAAGATACGACGGATAAAATACATCCCTTATCTCCCGTGATAAAAACGCACGCCTTACATTAAGACGGAAAACATCGCTTCCATAGGAGCAAAGCAGTAACTGAAATATACTTCCTGAACTCATAGTAAGTACAAGCTCGCTATTTCATTCCAAGCCACACAGTTCGACAATGAATACCATACTTTGATGAGCCATTGTCCTCGAATTTAGTTAAGCAGGGCTTCAAGCCACTTAATAGACACTAACAAATTTTTTTGCCAGCTCGGAACTTGTCATCGGACAACCGCAATCAGGACCCATGTAGTTCAGACTCGTCCCATGTTTCGAAATACTATGTTCTATTCTGGACATCAGGTGGCGGATGTGGTTTTTTTCTATTACTATAAGTATTCACCTTTCCCTTGGGCTACAACCTTGTCGCGGTGGAAAGGCTTGCGCGTTCCTATGACCCCTAGAGCTGCACTGGCGGGATTAATTCTAAATTATTCCCGGTAGGGCCACCCATGCCAGATAGGTCGAAGGGTAGGAGCCAGACGGAAGGTAGTCCACGTGATGGTGTCACGTGAAAAACACTGTTGGAATGGAAGTGGGAAACCCTACCAACTATCTCTTCCCTGAACACATGGAGTACAACCAAATGAGCCTCGGAATCTCATCGCCCGGGACCCGTCCGCAAAGGGCGGGTGTCGGGCACGGCAGCGAGGTCGGCAAGGTCCTCGGGGTCGTCAACATGCGAAATCCTTGCAGAGACTTATCATCATCACCATCAGCAGCAGCAGCAATGAAGAAAGAAGAAAAGAAGACCAAGAAGATGGAGAAGAAGAAGTCGGCTGTAAATGTAGGGACGTGGAATGTGAGGACTATGATGAGGGCGGGGAAATTAGAAAATATCAAAAGGGAAATGGATAAAGGGAGGATGGATATCTTAGGATTATGCGAGGTGAGGTGGAGGGATGGGGGGGACTATTGGAGTGATGGGTATAGGGTTATATATAGTGGAGGGGAAGAAAGCCAGCGAGGGGTAGCATTAGTATTAAACGGGAAGATGGGCAAGCGTGTGATAGGTATAGACCAGGTAAGCGATAGGATTCTGGTGGTAGAAATTGAGGCGCGGCCCGCCAACCTGGTGGTGGTCCAAGTTTACATGCCCACTAGCAATCATAGGGAGGAAGAAGTAGATGAGGTGTATGAACAGCTCGAGGAAATAATTAGAGACACACCGGGTAAGAAAAATCTGGTAGTGATGGGGGACTGGAACGCGTCAGTCGGGGAAGGTAGGGATGGAAACGAAATAGGAGAATTTGGATTAGGAATTCGAAACGACAGGGGCGAGAAAGTAGCAGAATTTTGCAAGAGAAACAAGTTATTCATCACAAACACGTGGTTCAAACATCATAAAGGGCGAAGGTACACATGGAAAAGTCCAGGGGATGTGGGGAGATATCAAATAGACTACATTATGGTAAGACAGAGGTTTAGGAATAGTGTGAAAAACTCGCGCAGCTTCCCAGCAGCAGATGCGGATTCAGACCACAATTTAGTACTTATGAAATGCAATTTAAGATTCAAAAGGCTCATGAAAGGCAGGAGGGTGAGGAAATGGAATGTAGAAGCACTGAAGGGAAGTATGAGGAGAGAATATCAGGAACTAGTGGACACAAGTATACGGGAGATTGAAAGTACCAAGACGGTAGAGGAAAGATGGGATAATATAAAAACGGGAATAGTCAAAGCGGCGGAGAAGTCAATTGGTTACGTTGACAGTAGAAGGATAAAGAAGCCGTGGATAACGGAGGCAATGGTAAATGAAATGGAGGAGAGGAGGAAGTGGAAGAACTTGGACACAGAACGGGGCAAAAGAATGTATAGGGAATTGAATAATCGATTACGACGTGAAACTAAGAGGGCAAGGGAGGCTTGGTGGAAAAGACAGTGTGAGGAAATGGAAAAGTTCCAGAAGGATGGAGAAGTAGGCGCGTTGTACGCCAAAGTTAAGTCGCTATCGGGCGGTAAAAGAGGACAACCCATGTCTAAAATTAAGGCTAAAGATGGAAGGATGCTAACCGAGCGAGAAGAGGTACAGAGTAGATGGAAGGAATACGTGGAGGACCTGTATGACGGAATAAACAGACCAGAGAGACTGACTCTAGAGGAGGAAAGTGCAGTGGAGGAGAATAATCTTGGGCCGGAGATATTAGATTCGGAAATAGAGAGAGCACTTCGTGATATGAAGGCTAAGAAAGCAGTCGGCGTGGACAATATCCCGTGTGAGCTTCTGAAGAATCTAGGGAGGGAAGGCAAGAAAAGGTTTTTCGAACTATTGCGCAGGATCTATGAGGAGGGATATTGGCCGGAAGATTTCGTGAAGACTGTTTTAATTCCGCTTCCGAAAAAGAAGAAAGCTGTGGAATGCGGAGATTATAGAACTATCAGCTTAATATCGCATGCGGCGAAAGTGGTGCTGAGGATATTGAACAGACGAATGGAGGCGAGGGCAAACGACTATTTGGGCGAAGATCAATTTGGTTTCAGAAAAGGGAAGTCAACTCGTGATGCAATAGCAATAATGAGGTCCCTCGTCGAGAGGAACGTAGAATATGACCAGGACGTATATGCGTGTTTCGTGGATTTTGAGAAAGCGTTTGATAGGGTGAACTGGGTAAAGTTAATGGATATTCTCAAGAGAATAGGTGTAGATTGGAGGGATAGACGACTGATTCGTATTCTGTATATGGCCCAGACTGCACAAGTGAGGGTAGCGGACGGAGAATCTGGGTGGGCAAGCATTGGCCGAGGTGTGAGGCAAGGCTGTCCTCTATCGCCGCTGCTCTTTAACGTGTACGCTGAGGAGATGGCAAGGGAAGCGTGGGATGAGTTAGAAGCTGGAATAAAAGTGGGAGGAATGATGTTCAAATCAGTGAGATTCGCGGATGATCAGGCGCTGATTAGCCAGTCAGCGAGGGGGCTTCAGGCTCTAGTGGATGCGTTATACGAGCGCTGCGAGGAGTATGGGATGAGGATTAATCACAAGAAAACTAAGGTTATGCGGTTTTGTAAAGCATCACGAGCGAGGAATGTGAGACTCAAGATAAAAGTAGGTGGGGAAAAACTTGAGCAGGTTGAACAATTCAACTATTTAGGCAGTACGTTAGAGGAAAACGGATACAGTAGTAAGGACATCAGGAAGAGAATTGCATTAGCGAAGGAGGCGTTCATGAACAGGATGGAGCTTTTAAGAGGTTCGTTATGTAAGAGTTTAAAGAAAAGGTTAGTGAAGAGTTTGATCTGGAGTGTAGCTCTCTACGGTGCGGAAACGTGGACACTGAGGAAGGAAGACGAGAGAAGATTGGAGGCATTCGAGATGTGGGTATGGAGAAGAATGGAGAGGGTGAAATGGACGGAGAGGAAAAGGAATGACGAAGTGCTGGATATGGTTGGCGAGGAGAGACAGCTTTTAGATGAGATACGGAGGAGACAGAAGGTATGGATGGAGTTAGTGCTTAGCGGTGAGGGGATGTTGAAAATGGTGTTAGAGGGTAGAATGTTAGGGAAACGAGGGAGGGGAAGGAAAAGAATAGGATTTCTAGATAGATTGAAAGAGAGTAGGCCTTACTGTGAGTTAAAGAAGGCAGTGCTGGAAGGAAAGGGAGGCTCCCAGATCACTTCTTGCGTACTCCATGGAAACCTACCTTAATCGGTAGAATACTATAATAATAATAAGTATTCAATCGGATAAGGTAGATTCAATGGAGAATTGCAAGAATCAAGCCGGCTTCCCACATTGAACGCCCTTTTTCAATTCTCATTAAGGTTCATTCCATGTCATTCCATCTATAATGTTTATCTTTTCTACTCCGCTTGTCAAACATTCTTCCCAGTAGCACGGCTATTTACATCCGCTCCCAGCTTAGTATTCGCTCCCTCCAGAGCCTTTGTCTCCTCCTTATCTCATCTATAAGCTTTTTCTCCTCGCCCACCGCTTACAGTTCTTTCTCGTTCCGCTTCATCTCTGTCCACTTCAGCTTCCCCTTCCTGCTCCACACCCACATCTCGAACGCTCAAGTCTTTTATCGTCCTTCTTCCTCAACGCCCACGTTTCCGCCACGAAGTGCATATGATATTTGGTGCCCAAAAATCGAAGAATTTCCATTTCTCTAATTTTCCTTCGTCATTAGGGATCAGAAATAGGATACATTTGTGATTATATTTCAAAGTACCAAATTAGGATCGTTCAGTTTTGGAGTCTTGAGGGACAATATCCAAGGGTCATCACTACTCACTTTTCTCCTTTCGCTACTTTTATCAGGCTCCTTGAATTAAGAAGGTTGGAGATGATGAAATCTTTTAATGAACACTCGTATTTTAAACAAAAGTTTTCTCATCTCAACAACTGAATGTTCAACAGGCGTAGTTTTAAGGATAAAAATGACTGTTATTAATATACATAGTTTACACAGACATAGAACAGGGGCTACTTTGCCATCTCACGTCCACGCATTTTATAATGTGTTCTATCAATTCACCGCTTTACATGACGCAAATTTGAGGGGGCAAGCCATGGTTGTTCAAGTTGTAGGTAAGAATTAAGCATGGAAAAGGTGAATGAAATCAACAATTTAAGGAAACTGTGACAGCTCTTTATTAGTTTTTCAAATTATTTGCTTGAAAAAGTATCATTTTCCTTAATACATTTGCGATTTTTGCTTCTGGGTGGAGGGGGGGGGGCCTGCCCCTCGCTGGGTACGCCCATGCAGTATAGTTATGTTATCATAAAAAGAAAATAATTAGGAAAGGTGCGGGCGCCAATGAGAAATTTTCAATGTGTATCATATGCGATACGTAAGTATACATTTAATTTATTAGTTGTTAAATCAATATGTATAGTAGGTAATACATAAGTATTCAAATTTTCTTTAAATATGAAAAAAAATAGCAGAAAATTTAATAAAATGTAGTAATAAAAGCGTTTCTGGATATATTTTATAAGGAAAAGTTTTTTTTGCACGTATTTATAAATCCATGCAGCTAAGGGATAAATAACTGATTCCGCACTATTTTATGTTTTGTTTTCACAGTTAGGAGTTCGGAACCTCGAGGTGAGCCTCTTGAAGCATCACAATGGCTGGGCACATTAACCGCGACATCCATCACAGATTGAAAGAATATGACCTTAATGGTAAAAAGGTCGCTCGCATATATGTGACGGATAGCAGAGAGGGAATGCAACTTTCAAAGATGGAGGGAATTGGAAGTCCACGAGAGCTGGAAAAATTATTGACGAGATCCGGCTTCACAGCTGTGTACCACGAAAATTTGACTGATGATGAGCTAAAAGCAGACTTGCTTTCCGGTAAGTTCTCCGTGGCTATTTAGGCTGTAGAGCACAAAGTTATAGTATAAAGTAAAATGTATCTCTGTTCATGGATAATGTTGGATGTTTTATTATATTTTTTCCAGGTATTAATTAGACACTACTAAAGTGTGATCCTTAGATTATGTAGGTAAACATTTAGAAGTAAAGTAAATGTAAGCATTTCATGGTAATGTCGGCACGAAAAAGTGTTTTACCGCCTTAAATACCACAATCATCATCATCTGTCACTAATCCAGAGATCAGTTTGAAGCAGTCCTCCACTTAATTCTTCTATAAGCTAATATTTTTACATTTCTTCTTTCTTTTTTCTTTTATTATTTTTTTATTATTTTATTCTTTCTTCTTTCTTATTCTTTCATTTTTGCATTTCTTCTCTTTAGCATCCTACCTCTTCATTTTATTTTAAACGAAGCCTTACTTTTCCGCCTTCGAATTTAAACGTCGACCTGAAGACGCCTGCTGGAATGCAGTAGAAACTGTTGTCACCAACGCAACCACGACGCGGTGAAACCCGGAAAATGCAGCCTACAGTACCAGCGCACCGCGGAAGCCTTCGCACCAACTTCTCTCCTCATCTTCTTAGAAAAACCCACTTCCGGCCATTGAGTGAATGGCTGACTGATTCATAAAAATGATTGAGGTGTCATGACAAAATTAGCGGTGCCGGAACGCACTTTCCTTAACTTTTTTACAAGTGAAATATTACTCTCTGTGTTTCTTAACTACAAGCCATTATTTACATTTTATTACAAAAACTTTTGTTTTGGTTACGATATTAGAAATTTTGAGGCACCAAAGTGATAAAAACGTTATTCGACTAATAAGTCTTTTCTTAACCAGTGGCGGAACAGAGAGGTCTTCCGGCACCATGACACTACTGGTTATCAGAAAAGTGGTAAAACAGGTGTCCGGCTGTAAGCTAATCTATTTATATTAACGAATTTCTTTCTTTCTATGTCCTTAAAAACTTATCATATGTAACTCATTCTGGGACGTTCTACTTTAGGGTGGTTTCCTATTATTTTTTATTGCCTAAATAGAAAGATTATTACTCCTGGAGTACGTATTTCACGATTTTAGATTTTTAAATGACGATATCTATTTTTCGCGATTAAATGAAAAGTGAAAATTTTCTAGCGCGCGAAAACGCGACGCGTAAGTATGAATGTCGGGAAATATCTCCGTGTGGCGTATTTCTGGTTCCCGCTGCCGCCTTGTGAGGTGACCTTGAGGCGAGTTGAGCGCTGATACGACGCAGGCTGCTAGCGGGTAGCTGAGTATCCTGCTGGCTGGTAGCTCTTGGCTTAAATAAGGATTATTAATACCTTATCAAATGAAGAAAACTTTCCGACCTTAGCCAGTTTTAATAGGTGATTATTAAGACATGTCTCCCTGAGCTCTACGCCTCATGCATGCATTGGTAACCTCAGACGACGTATAACTCCTATCTTCTCGTATAGAAACTAGGTCCCTGTGACGTCACGTGGAGTGACATCGCATGGGCGCCAATCTGGCCCTTTTCAAATGAGGATAAAAATGGACCATTGGCATTCGTCTAAACCGATATTTCTAAAACGAAATAATTTGTATATTATGAATACAGTAGTGGTGGGTAACGAATCGCAATCAATGACTTTCGTTTTCTTTGATGAAGGAAACTACCCTATTAGTTGTCCGGTCCTCATCTCGGCCTTTTTATAAGGAGTACTTTCTCATACTCTTCTACGCACTTCATCATTAAAATTTCGGCCTATCCATTATATCTTCATCATTTTTCGGTATCTCCAAATATTTTCATGATCTAACTCTTGACTTTTCTGCTGCTATTAACGTCCATGGCTGGCTACCATCAAGAATTATGCGTCACATATAGCATGCGAAGAATGGCTTCCAGACATTTATTGCATTAGAAATACGGATAAAAATTCAAAAGTGTGATTGAAATTTAAGACAGGTCTTCGCAGCTGTAAACAAAAATTTATTACATCAATAATTTCATTCACAGTCAAACAAGACACCGAGGATATAGCTTGCTTATGGGTATTCGTATTCGCAAGAACAGATGCTGAGTTCGTCTCATGTGAACTGGGATGCCTTTCTATAAAAGAACTATGGAGAACTTTTGCAGCAGACGAGTTTGAAAATATGTCTGGAAAGCCGAAGATGTTCTTCATACAGGTGGGTGCGGAGTTGGAGAAAAAACAGTTCTACATTTTATAAACAATAAAGCACACAAATGGAGAAATTTTTCCCATTTTCTCTAGTATCTAAGGAGGGACAAAACATGCACAAACTCCCCAGAGAACAAATCATTCGCCTTGACTGGGATTAGGGGAATGTCGCATCAGTAGCTTAACTGGCAAAAGCACTCGACCGGAAATCGGGGGATCCGGGTTCGGATCCCGGTAAAGGCGGATGATTTTTTTGAACGTAACTCTTGGTCGACCCCGTTGGATAGATTCAAGGCGAGTTATGGGATAATAGTCTCAGATTGCGGAAGTCTTTCGCTTCGCGGATCGTGCACGATTGTGATCGTGACGGTTCGTGCTAGTTTGTGGCAGCGTTGAATTTTCGATAATTTTTACAAGGGTTTCAGACGATTTTAAACGGGGTCGATTCCATGATTTTTTTGTCGTATCTCGTCTCGTTCACCCCAAATGTCCCCAAAAAGTAGAGGCAGTTGGCAACACTGTCATAGATAGAAATAGAAAAAAATATAATGAAATAGATAAAATAGAATAAATACAAAATTTAGTGTTTCGACGAGGTGCTTTGAGAACATGAGATCAATCTACGTACTACTAACGTGCAGCCGTATGGAAATGCTTAGCGGACAGACAAACAGACATACTCTAATGTACAGTGGCGTAACTATGGGGGGTTGAGAGGATGTATCCACCCCCCAAAGCCTCAGAGAAATCAAAGAAATATTTAAAAATCTTGTCTGAATTTGATACATAATAAATGAATCTGCTTAAAGTTGAATTTTAAGTGCCAACATGATGTAGAATGCATTTTCAGGCTTGTTATTTTCCAAAATTTTTCCTGAAATCGCCGTTTCCTGGGGGGATAGCCCCCACTAACCCCCTCATCCCCCCCCAAGTCCTCTCATCCCCCCCTAAGCCCCCTCATCCCCCCAAAGCCTATTCCTAGTTACGTCACTGCTAATGTATACATATATGAAAATAATGCCAGAATCCTTAGAGCATACGGATCGCAAAACGGGACGGTATTTAGAGATACTTGCGGAGTTCAGAGCCAGGGAATCGGGATAATTTAATGATCCAAAGCGGTTGATAATATTCTAGAAGCATGCATAATTGTAACTTAAATCGATGATCTTACAGGCAGAAACTGACAATGAAGATCCATTTGTGCCATTGATGAGCAAAGCCGGCGGAGAGTCTGGAGAGGATAAATTTTTGAGGAGTATACCAATATCCGCCGACGTAATGGTAGCAGTTTTTCCAGGAAAAGGTATGTTACTATTTTAAGCTCCATCTTCAACCTAATCAATATTTCCAATAATTTAAAGTACCCACCTTAACTACAATTCGTTTGAGTGTGAAAATTTTAAAGCGAAAGCAGTGCTTTGAGTTAGCTGCGTATATGGTATCTAAATTCAAAACTGGTGACCTAGTTTCCACGTTTTCGTTGACTAATGTTGTTCGTGACGCATGTGTATGCATCGGAAAGCGTATACTTACATTTATTTCAATTCGTCAGAAATTTAAAAGTCTCAATTTTTCAAATCTCAAGTCTCAAATGTATTTCTTTTAAGCATTTGTAATTATTGTTGTGAGACCAGCCTGTAATAAGTTACTAATTAATTCCGTCGGCAAAAAATTCTATTTTTATTTGAGGGTGCACCATAATATTTTCAATAAAATTGTATGAACCATTAAAATATCTTCATACTTCATGAGCTTCGGTGAAATAACCTATTTAAATAATGTACTCCGTACAGAAGCATTGCATAATATACATTTTTGTCTTTCGTTGTACATCTTGTTATTTTCAATGAAATTTAATCATACAGCCATAATAACCTGAAATACTTTTCTACTTAATTCAGGCGTTAACACTAGAAGCGCGGACGGGACTTTTTTGTCCCATCGGCCTTTGCAAATTTTTGCCATTCATGTACTAGTGGTTTGATCCCTTTGAAATTTACTGATTTTTACTCTTTTTTTCTATTTCGAATGGTTATATAGAAAATATTGTACGATGTTTGGTTCAAGAGAAAAACGACGATTTACCTAAAACCGCGGGATGGGACTTTTTGTCCCATATGAGGAAAACATACAATTTCAGTTTTTTTTGTACACTTATTTTGTATTTAGCATAATAACAGTTTATTACGAAGGGGGTCGATGCACAGATACCGTTATTCTGCCAGTTAGAAGCGCAGAAGGGAATAATCTGTGCACTGCGCCGGCCGCCTACTCACGCAGCGCCGGCCGCGTCACCTCTGCCCGGCGCGTCTGCAGGTCTGAGCTTGCAACCAACACGTCAAAATAAGTTTACCGTATTCCTAGTTATATTTATTAAAACGTTTTAAACATTACCTAAACACGTGTTTTGTTCACACAGACCACAAAAAACCGTCAATTATACTTAAGCATGACAGGATCAACGTATTTTGTCAATGGGACAAAAAAGTCCCATTCCGCTGTTTTGGTGGGGTTGGAAAGTTCAGCGGTTCTAGCGTAATGCGTGAATTAAATAATGTGGAAAGAATAGGATGGATTGAAAGCAAGAGGAAAGGGACGGAATCCGAGGAAAATTTTCCCCATCCAGCCATACTCACGTAATTTTAAAACCCATTAAAAAACGCGAAGGTTGCTGCCCACTCACCAAGGGTTGGTGAGAACTCGATAGTCCCGTTTAATTTACTAATAGCCTGAATCACACGATCATTTTTTTTCGTCGCGAAAGTGATCACTATCGCGATCACTGCGCAAAATGATCGTCGCCGGCAATTGTTTTTCGCGATCGCGATCGCGATGAGGATTCCCATCACTATTTTTCTTCACTCGTCCGGTCGCTTTTTCCGTCGCTAAAACCGTCACTAAAACCCCATATCAGCCAATCGGAATGGAGCGATTGCAGCGCAACGCTTGACAATTGTGGGAACGACATAAATAAACAAACACGCTATATAATTTCGTGATGTGGGTCCTATGACAACGAGCTGTGATATCGGAAATGATGCGAAAAGCGACGGCGGGAGTGACCGTGTTATTCAGAAAAATGATCACCAGAGCGATTGCTTTTCGCGACGGGAAAAGTGATCTCGATAGTGATCACTTTCGCGACGAAAAAAAAATGATCGTGTGATTCAGGCTTTCTGTACTTTCCAATGAGGGAAGGGATCGCTCACAATATTGTACACAGCAACGAAACATGTGAGGCCAATGCACAAGACCAGAGGCATCCAAACTATGGCCCGACAGACAAATCCCTAAGAGTTGGTATTGAAAAAATAATTATCGTACGGCTGGTATTGTTGAATTATTCAAAGCTGGAGCTGCGGACTTGCTTCTGATGATCATTTGAAATCAATAGGGTGGTTTCCTATTATTTTTTATTGCCTATATCGGAAGATAATTACTCCTGGAGTACGTATTTCACTCTTTTAGATTTTTAAATGACGATTATTTTTCGCGATTAAATGAAAAGTGAAAATTTTCAATCGCGCGAAAACGCGACGGGTAAGGAAATCTCCCCGTGTGACGTATTTCTGGTTCCCCCTCCCGCCTTGTGAGGTGACCTTGATCGAGGCTCTGAGCGCTGATAGGACGCAGGATGCTAGAGGGTAGCTGAGTACCTTGCTGTCTGGTAGCGCTTGGCTTAAAAAAGGTTTATTAATGCCTTATCAAACGAAGAAAACTTTCCGACCTTAGCCAGTTTTAATAGGTGATTATTAAGACATGTTTCCCTGAGCTCTTCGCCTCATGCATGCATTGGTAATCTCAGACGATGTATAACTCCTATCTTCTCCTATAGAAACTAGGTCCCTGTGACGTCACGTGGAGTGGCATCGCATGGGCGCCAATCTGGCCCTTTTCAAATGAGGATAATAATGGACCATTGCCATTCGTCTAAACCGGTATTTCTAAAACGAAATAATTTTTTTATATTATGAATACAGTAATTGTGAGTAACAAATCGCAATCAATGCCTTTCGGTTTCTTTGATGAAGGAAACTACCCTATTGTTACAAGTGGCTCATCTAATCCGGAACCCGATTTTAATGATATATTGAATTCAAAACGACAGTATCATTCGTCACCCTAATTTGGTCGCAAAAAACTAAAAGGAGGAATCTGTTTAGTACACCCCGATTTTTTCAACGAGATATTTTTTAATTTTTCTATGTTCATGCTTGAATTTTTGAGGAAATTAAATTACTGGCACTGATTTGTTTTTAATTTTATTTTTTTATTCTTTTGTCCCGCATAAATCTGGGAGAAATATAATGTGGCCCTTACATTGAAAAGTTAGGAGACCCCTGAACGAGGCCGATGAGTAGCTGAGAACCATTGATCCGCCCGGAATGGGATCGTGACGTCATCAACTTATCTGCGAAAGGGCTAAGGACGTCGATTTTTCGCCGCAAATAGGTCGAGAAGTAGCCAAAGATTCCAGAAACAGAAAAATAAGGTTCTCATCATTAACTTAAATGCAATCTCAACAGACGATTAAAAAAATGGTGAAAAATCCCATTCTGCCTTCAAACTATACGTCGGGAAAAACTGACATCTTACTCCGTGATAAAATACAAACAAAAAATGGTAATTTCCACTCTTTAATATACCAATTATATAACTTTCCACAATTTAACTCCACTACCGACCGATAACAGACTGGAAAATTGTTATGCAGGGCGAACGTTAAGTCTTGTGCTGATTATAAAAATGTATTACAGAATAACCGTTCAACATAATAATTTAAGCTTGATGTTGTTACATAGTACAGTTTTACTACTTTTTTTTAAAGACCGCCTGCGTTAGTAAACTTCAACTCGTGCCCCGTTGGTAGCTCGAAGAATTTCAAAGCGGTGTTCCAGTTCCTGCCAGAACACATGCTACAAAACACCTGAGGAACGCTACCAAGAGGGCACACATTGAAGTCTACTTGCGCAAGAGGTCTTTAAAAAAATTGGTTAAACTGACCGTAAACACATAAAATTTAAATTATTGTGTCAAACGGTTATTCTGCAATAAATTTTCATAATCAGGGTAATACTTTATGTCTTCCCATTTATATTTACCCATAGTAGTAAACCCATAGTAGTACCCATAGTGAGTACAACTTGACCTATGTATCAACATCAAATTTACACTATTGTGTCGAACGATTACTCCGCAATAAATCTTCGTAATAAGGGCAAGACTTTATGCCTACCCTGTATTTATCCGTAGTAGTGAATGGGCACAACTTGATTATTTTCAGGAAGAGAGGAGCATCTGCCGCTAGGAAGTTTCATCTCTGACGTGTTGAGAAACCCAGAGCCTCAAAGCATCTACTCAATGATGGCGTATATAAATGGAAAAGCTTGGAGCCATGCACCCAGATACAGCACCACTTTCCGCAAGCAGCTATATCTGTAAGCCAAAGCCAACCATCATTTTGATTCCGGTCACGGTTTGAGTGTGAATATTTTGAGAAATAGCGTTCCGGTCACACTTTCGTATCATGTTCAGTGCTTCGGAAAAATTCTCTAACGATTCAATACTTTAACGGATTTTAACACGGGTAAAACTCCACGAAACTTTATGATTGTTATCAGAATTCAATCCTAAATATCTCTGGTAATTATAAAAAATTAAGTTGAACTACTCACAACCCACGGTAAAAATGATAAAGAGAGAAAATCCAAATACCGAGACTAAGAGTGCTCTGGAAGGTTAAACACACGGTAACTGATAACTGCCTAAGTCAATAGAAAAAACCAGATTGGGAGTTGAATTTCTTTTCCGACTTTTAATTTGCTCTTGGGTTTCCAGTCGTTGGCTATCTCAGATAATTGGCGAAGGTGACAGAATTAAAGCGAAACCAAAGGATCACCGAAAGAGAGCGAGTTCAAATTACAAGCTTGGATATTCATTCGCCTCGTATATTCAAGTTAGTTTACTAGCTTACTTGTTCAAAAACATCTTCCAAGAAAATGAAAACCAGGCTCTCCACTCGATGGCGTGGGGACTTGTATTCTAGGAAACTAAAGTCGCACTAATGGATTAGATCATTTGACCTTTAAAAAGTCAGCCAATCGCACCGCTTCGAGAGACTTTTTCTATTTTTTAGCTTTGCTTTGGCCTGCCTCCCTAGTCTACCTAGAAAATGCAAAAACCAGAGCTCTAAACAAAAATAAAAATCAAAGGATATTGAATATACTGCTGACATTAAACGTGTATGATCAACGTAACTTCATTACTTACATTCTGCGGCACATAATATCAATCAATTTTCAATTAACCCAATGGTTTCGAAGTTAGCAGAAATTTGCGTTGTTTACAATAAATCTAACAATTTTAGGGGTATAAACAATTTGTTTTCTGAAAACTGTTGATACTAGATCTGACTTTTGTATATCAATATTGAAATTTACTGAAACGCAAACTACGGGAATACCAAGCGCTCCAATCTGGGCCACTTGATTTTACGCACCAAAATGGGGACTTGTTCAAAAAAATTAAATACAGGAAATAATATGGCGCAGAAGATTATTTCAAGAGAATGATTAAACGTAGAAATCAATTTTCTTTCGTATTTTTTTCATTGACTTCAAATTTATTTCTTCGTTTAGACGATGAAGCTCCTCAAACTCGGGTGTCTTGCTATTTTTTTTACAAACAGTAGATACCAGATGAATTAAGTGGGGTAAGGTTTCGGAGGGATCCTTATACGAAACAAATATGGCGGCTTTTATTTAAGGCAGACGATTGTTTTAACATCGATTATTTTAATTGAGTTACGCGGGAACAATATTTCTTCAATATTTTTTAAATGCATTCATTAAATTGCAGAGGATATCAATTTTGCACACTTATGCTACCTTTACATCACTGCTTCTACTTTCCGATTAACATATACTGCAGACATCGGCCTTTTGGGATTAGATATCCATTCGCTTTCACGATTGAATATTATAGTTTTTAGTTTTATCTTCTGTGGTTGCTCTTTTATTAAAATTCATATTCGTAGGATATAGCGTATATATCCATTGCACACGGATTTTTTTCTTTATATTGTAGACTTAAGTAATGCGGTTTTTGTAAAGCATCGCGAGCGAGGAATGTGAGACTCAAGATAAAAGTAGGTGGGGAAAAACTTGAGCAGGTAGAGCAATTCAACTATTTGGGCAGCACATTCGAGGAAAACGGACACAGTAGCAAGGGCATCAGGAAGCGAATTGCACTAGCAAAGGAGGCGTTTATGAACAGGAAGGGGCTTCTGAGAGGATCGTTATGTAAGAGTTTAAAGAAAAGGTTAGTGAAGAGTTTGATCTGGAGTGTTGCTCTCTACGGTGCGGAAACGTGGACACTGAGGAAGGAGGACGAGAGAAGATTGGAGGCGTTCGAGATGTGGGTATGGAGAAGAATGGAGAGGGTGAAATGGACGGAGAGGAAAAGGAACGACGAAGTGCTGGACATGGTGGGTGAGGAGAGATAACTTTTAGGTGAGAACGGAGGAGACAGAAGGTGTGGATTGGAGGATTACCTAGCGGGGAGTGGATGTTGAAAACGGTGTTAGAGGGTAGAATGTTAAGTAAACGAGGGAGAGGAAGGAAAAGAATAGGATTTTTAGATAGTATGAAAGGGGGTAGGACTTGCTAAGTATTGAAGAGGGAATACATGAAGGAAGGGGATGCTGCCAGAATACTTCTAAAGTACTCCATGGAAACCTACCTTTACCGGTAGAATACTATAATGAAAAATATTAATAACACTAGAATTAGTAACCTATGGAGGAGAAAGTTGTACTAATTTGTCAAGTATCGTCTCAGTCAACTTACATGCGATGATAATTATCATCGGATGTAAGTTAACTGACGATATTACAAAGTAAGTATACATGAGTTCTCCATCAACTTCTGTCCTTTCTTCAGTTCAAAACCAATCTCAATAAAACAAAAATTATTGAGTTTCGTGATAAAAATATAATTTAAGCATGTTTATTCGCCTATAGGCCACCGCAGAGGGAGGATGCTGACCTAATATCCGGAGCAGAAGAGGCTAATACCTCACGAAAGCAATACTCGTTTGCCAGGGGACCTGGCAAGCGACTTGCTTATTCATTTGTATTTAAATGCTTTAAATATATTTCCTCACAAGAGGGAGCTGAGGCGGACAAGAAAGCAATAAAGGAAGCAGCGGAGAGGCGGGGTTTCACTTACGTGGACTGCAACCCACATTGGACATTAACAACTGGAGGAATGCTACAAAAACTGAGAGACAGTATGTATAACCTCGTATCGTGAAAGAGCTCAGCAATCATGTAAAAGTAGACCTTTTTTAATAGAGGTCAACTGGCACATGACCCGAACCATGCTTAGATCCTATTTCTCCTGGCTTTTGATACAGCTTAAGTTATAATTAACACGACAGCCGAAAAGGTAGTTTAAGTTCCCAATAAGGTACTAGCAGGCTACTTACAGCAATTAACGGTAAACCTACAATGTTTTTTTATTTTACGTCAACTGGCGATTTTATTTTTTTCCCAATGAGAAAAACCGTAATATTTTTCCCACATGACACTAAAATTTTTTCATCAGCTCATTAAATTGGAGCCTATTTAAGCACCAAAATGGCGTTCAAAGATAGGAGTATGACCCATAACGAGAAGTATTATGCATCGATTTTACTTGTAAAAATATACCTATGCACTATCGGTAATAATAGTGAAAATTGGCGGAGAACGCAAGGGAGAAAATCTAGTAA
Organism: Ischnura elegans; assembly: GCF_921293095.1. Classification (NCBI taxonomy): domain Eukaryota; kingdom Metazoa; phylum Arthropoda; class Insecta; order Odonata; family Coenagrionidae; genus Ischnura; species Ischnura elegans. The sequence goes on from NC_060251.1 coordinate 104,890,763, forward strand.
CAACTGAGGGAAGGTTTTAAGATACAAGTTTAAAACTTCGCATGGCTTATAAATGTGGTTGAGATATTGATGGAGTCTGGGGCGCAGCTAGGAATTAAGGCTGAGGGTGGGGGTTAGGTGGAACTAATACCGGGGTGTGTGGGGGTAAGGAACACGACCAGGATAAGGTGCGAGATTAATAAATTGCGGAATTTAAAGATAAATGGTTCAAAATGATGAGTTTTACGGCTTTCCGAGGGATAGCCTCAGGGCCCCTCAGCTGGGGCTCATGATGAGGCCATCCTTACCATTCAGGGGTCCTCCCCCGGAAAACTTTAGGAAACTGCATGCCCTGGAAATGGATTTTGACGCTATTCTGGCTCATAAAACTTAATAAAAAAACTTAACTGGCTCATATAACTTAATAAAAAATAAAAATTTCGTAAGAAAAATACTATGGAAAGCGAGGATTTCACAGATTATGAAATTAGATAACGGTTCTATTATCTGTTTAGTGAATTTGTTCTTGGACACTGCACTGAAATTTAAAAAAAAACCTTTAAAGTAAGCTTTTCGTTCAACCATTTCAAAAAAGCATGAGGTTTTCTTTTATCTTCTGGACCCTTTATTTTATTTATTATTTGCCTTAAGGTCGGAGCAAGTAGTCGGGCGATCATCAACCAACTTCACCTATGATTACCTCGGATCAAAACGCAATTTTGTCGATAAAGTTTTCATAAATTCTCAATTCAAAGATGAATTTTCTTCCAAGAATTGAGTCTTTTCGGGATATCATCAGTATAATGGACATTATTCACAGATTTAATTATAATTTTTGTGGGGCGAGAATTGCATTAAGCTAAAATGACAGCAGTCCTTTAGTTAAATTTTATTGTTTTATGTCCCCATCCTTTCAGTTGCTGCAAATAAGGAGAATGCTGACTGTGTGATTATTTTTTTTTCTACACACGGCAGAATGAACTTCCAATACGTCCCAGAAATCTTTGCCTATGATTACACATTGAGTGTGTCGGACTTATGGGCACCGTTCGTTGAATCCACGGGTCTCAAGGGAAAACCGAAAGCATTCATTATCGACGTAAGTATATTATGACGAGAGCCGCACACAATTTTCGCCAATTTTCTGCTGCGCACTGAGTTTAAAATAAGTTAACGGGTCTCTGCGGTTCATTCAAAGTTCCTTATACAGTTGACGAGATGGAAATCGTAGCCGCAGAGAGTAAATATGCATTTAAAAAATCCTCGATTCCATTAGCAGGAGAAAATTTGTGCCTTAATGCAAATGGACAATTAAATTACTCGAGCATAATAAAAATTGAAGCTTTGTAGCACTGAATCAAAAACAAATAATTTAATATGACAATCCGTCCGTTCCACAGCGTCTCCACAGACGAAATGGGCGAACAACGGTTCGCGTCTTCCACACAAGGACGAACTTGGTGCGCCCAGGCGGCGAACCGAACAAATGTTTTCCATCCTGATGGAAGACCAAGTTCGTGACAAAAAATGACGAACTTGGTTCGTTTACACTCCACACACACGGGAACTTGGTTCGTTCGAACCAAGTACGGCGAACCATGTTCCCATGTGTGTGGGCCGCTTAAGGCGTTATCCCGCAAGAGTTCATTTCTCGGCAACAAAATGGCAGCCAATTTAGATTCTCATAATCATTCTATTGTTTTGAGTTCAGTCAGCCTCGAATAATGCTTAAAACACGGTAAATTTATCCTACGCAACCATTAGAAAAATAATCCAAAAGCCTTTATATCCTCAAGTTGATATAATATTCCTGTAATTGGATTTAACTGATACATATGCACTAAAATCATGCAAATTTTTAATAGGTTTACTCTGCTACCATTGTTATTTTAAATACTATACTTTTGTACAAAAATTCATGGGCTGCGGTGACTTATCTGAACTCCGTAATACCCTATAATTGCCCTGAAACTTGGATCTATACCGAAAAAATTCTGAAAATGCACTATACATATTTTTTACCTCTACTCTACCGCAGTGGCTTGGAATAAAGGCTCTTCGGTCACATTCGTAATCTATGCACTTTGTTCTTATATATATTTACTTATACAAGAATTTCGTTAGTAATTATACTTATAATTTTCAACGCAAATATACCATAGAATTTACATGACCTTTTCGAGGAAATTAATTTTCTCTAAGTCGTGAACCCCTATGGTTAGTTCGTGTGCCATTCCAGTCCAGAAAATCCAGCTCGATTAATGTCTTATGCGTAAGCTGTGCCTTCATTGCCAATATTCTGCAATTTTTGCGCATCAAAGGCATAAATGGCCGATGCATGTGGTTCGGCAAATAGGAAATTACTAGTGTTGCTACACCCCCGTATCTGCTACGCATTTCCAAAGTAGCTGGTGACCAAACCAGCCAATCATATTTCTATTTATTTAAAAAATAACCGTGTCAATTTGTAAATAAATTTCACAATGCACAAAACATTCCAGGCTGGCTTAGGCCCCAAACTGGAGAAAGGTGCGAAAACAGGAATTGAATCCATGGATATTCCAAACATTGTTGAAACTACGGCAACGGAAGATAGTGACCAGAAGCAGTCATCACTGGAGGGGCAACAATCAGCGCATGGCATCGAGGCAGAAGGTGGAGATAATGCTTCGCAAATGCAAGATGAAACGAGGAATGAGGAGATGCTTCATGAGATACCGCATGGCTCAGACATGCTCATTGGAATAGGAACAGTAAAAGGTAACGAATGTGAAAAGTGGAATGATGTGTTGGGAATTCTCGATGTAGACTAAATTAGACTTTTCACAGTTTTCCGCTGAATTCATTTGAACGCAACGCTTTTCGAAGTAGAATTATTATTTTTTTGGATGCGTAGAAAGCTCATTGTTGCTTGTCGTTGTTACAACAACACTTTCACTAGCAGACGGAACTTGAGGATACAAAGAATTATTTTTTTAAGTGCTCCCCATGATATGTTTGAAACGTTTCTATCGGGTCTGGGAAAGAAGTGAGGTTTTAAGATGACGGTTTTCGTGAAACTCCAATAGATATCTGTTCTTAGTTGCTCAATCCCTTCCTTGGGTTACCATGTCACTTTTCCGTCCGTCTTACTGCGGGGGTAGTCATTCCTAATGTCATACCCCAGCAGGGCCGGATATAGGATGTGGGTGGGCCAGGGCGGTGACGTAACTATAGGAATACGAGCGTGATCCGCCCGCTCCCAGCGGGCTTCCCCCGCTCTTTTCAATGCAGGTTCACAGAGGGATAGGCGCGTTTCTAATTTTAAAATGTAGAAAAAAAGGCAGGGTCTTATGTACAAATTTAATTGGTACGTTCATGTACAAATTGAGGTCAGAGGACCTCTTTGAACACAACATTGGAAGTAATTACACTATCCTCTGTTAAACGCACATGATGACTCATACTTACGCATCAACAGGAGACTTGAATGTGGAATCAGCCGCATTTTGATAAAAGTTATTGAAAGAATGCGAGACAGGCCCGTCGCGAGGGCGGGGCAACCAGGGCATTTTGCCCTGGGCGCAGCAAGTTGGGGGCGCACCGTGTTCGCCGACGAAAACATTTTTTAAATATCCTTGTATGTTTTACTTTCATAATCGATAAAATATCTTTATTACGAAAAAATGTTTTCAATTATATTTTCAACTCTCCCGATTGCAGATATATCAATGTTATGGGGCGGGGCGCACGATCCCAGTTCGCCCCGGGCGCCAGATCAGCAAGCGACGGGCCTGATGCGAGATATTGTTGCAAATGAACAAATGTATCAGTTTGCGCGCCGCTAACGTCAGTAATATTTACCGTTTTTTAAAAATTATTTACAAACCAATTTTAGGAAACAATAGCAATATTTAGGAAGTAAGATATGCCGTCGCATGCTCTCTGATAAATTCTGTGCATTTCGGTACCTCATTTGTAGAGTTTGGTTGCGTATAAGTTGAGAAAAAGGTATCTATACAGTAGAAATAATATAGAAGATGCTTTGGAGATGGCGGAAACCCCACCCCTTTGCAACGGGAGTCCCGGGAAATTTTTTGAAAAATGACATGCCTGGAAATACATTTTGCATCTTTTTGGCACTTAAAATTTAACTTTAAGCAGATGCAGTTATTATGTATCGAAACTAGATAAGAGTTTCAAATATTTTTTTTTCTCTGAGGCTTTGGAGGAGGGATCTATCCCCTCATCCCCCCCATAGTTACGCCACTGGTTCGGGGCCCATTTTGGTGAGAGGCTCATTGTTTCAAGGTATTTTCTATTTGCAACGTTGTAACAGGAAATGAAAGTAACACAATTTTCAGCAAATTTATTAACAATATATATAACTAATACATTACAACCCAGGCACTTTCCTTGATTTTCGTGCTGCAAATTAGGCAATGATGCCACGTTGACGAATACATTTAACCAAAAAAACAATCCTCCTTCATTTCGAATCCCCTAATACATCAGTGGCGTATAAATATGGGGGGCTCAGGGCAGTAGCGGATATATAAGGGGGGCGCAGGGGGTGCGCGCCCCCCCTTGCGGGGCCAATTGCATTACCTAAAATAGCGGAACCACAATTGTAACTTTTTTATATCCTAAGATAGCATTATCTTGTATATGTGAATAATCAGCTTAAATGAAACTCTCTCAAACTTTGCATGCGACTTTATTTTTCATTCCGATAAAAGTTCTCAAGAAATATTTTGCGCCCCACCCCCCTTGAGTTTTTTTCTGTATCCGCTACTTTCCCAACGGCGAGAATAACGTGTAAGAAGGTATGTATGACGGACGTCAACTCACCCTCCTCAATGCTTTGTTTGCTATTGCTCAGCGAGAAGTGGGTGAGCGTAGGGGTTGAGTTATGATTAGCCAGCCGTTGTGGGGAGGGACGATGAGGCCAGTGAAAAGTCAACAACCACGAAAGCTGCTGAACGCGAGGAAATACGTAAACAAATTCTAATGATACCCTTCACGAAAATACCTTCTGACATGACATACGACACCAGGGGCGCAGCTAGGAATTAAGGCTAGGGGGGGTTTCAGGCGCAACTAATACAGGGGGGCTTAGGGTATTGCATACCCGCCAGAATAAGCGGGAGTTGCGGAGGCCCTCGGCCGGAAAAAAATTAAGATAAACGGTTCAAAATGGTGATTTTTACGGCCTTCTGAGGGATATTGTGGGGCCGCCCGTCAGAGGCGCAGCCAGGAATTAAGGCTGGAAGGGGTTTAGTTGCAACTAATACCGGGGTGTGCGGGGGTATGGAATACCCACCAGGATAAGCGGTAGGTGCGAGATTAATAAATTGCGGAATTTTAAGATAAACGGTTCAAAATGGTGAGTTTTATGGCTTTCTGAGGGATATTTTATTAACCCTTACACTATCCTATTAGTAATATCAATCCCATTAAGTAAAATGGATTAAATTTCTCTTAGCTCTGGGGGGGTTTTAACCCCCAAAACTCCCCCCCCCCCCTTGTTGCGCCACTGCCGCCCGCATTGTCGAACATTGCAGAACCACAATTTTAACTTTTTTTATCATAAGATGGCATTGTCTTGTATTTTTACATAAATGCTTTAATTTAAACCAAACTTTGAATGTGACTTGATTATTTTTTATTAAGATAAAAGTAGTGGCAACTCAAGGTATCTTATGCGCCCCCCTTTAGTTTTTTTCTGTATCCGCTACTGTACCCATAACTTCTAATACAGTGGTGCCGACTCCATGGAGCCTGAAGAGGCCCAAGCCCCCTCAAAAATTTGTTATGGGTGTAAGGAAAAACTGTGTCAGGCTTGTCGATTTTCCAGTGTCGAGTGTCCAGACATCGAGATTCGAATTATTACAAATGTTGATCATATAGCTCTTCTAAAATGCTTAAAAAACTTAAAATTCACTACTTTAGTATTTACCGTGGCAAGATCCCCGGTTTGCCCCCCCCCCCATATTTCTCTTGTAAGACGGCATCCCTGTTCTAATACTTTGCCTGCCGGATGCATCTAAAACATCCGAAAACAGGGTAAAACTCGCAGCCAATCGGAGCGCTTAGCTCAAAGTTTCTGTTGTTTGAAAATGTGTATTCTCGACCTAAACATCATTAGTAATACTGTTCTGTATTATTAATAAAAGGCATTTTGTTACTTCCACAGCGTATTTAAAACCTCCAACCGGTTTCGGCTGTTTCACCATTGTCAATTTTATGTACTTAATTATGTTGTCAGAGCCGAAACCAGTCGGAAGTTTTAAATACACTGTGGAAGTAACAAAGCTTTAAGTTTTGATTTCATTTTGTTCTGCACTCACATCAGCTATCCAGGGATGAAATCCCATGGAACAATTTTTCTCCAACGTGTATTTTTATTCCCTTAATCAATTTTTTCCTATTTTCACTCGCAGGCAAAAAGGCGAATCGAAATGTTCAAAATGGATATCCATACATGCAAGAATTCTGCAGGAGGTTCGGGGACCTGAGTGGAAGTTCCAATTTATTGGATATATTGATCGCAACAAATGAAACAGTATCCGAGATGAAAATAGAAAAAAAGAATGGGATAAGGTATCAAATGCCTACATTCACTTCGAGTCTACGAAAGGAATGGATTTTGTAATGGATACCTAGATAGGTGGGAATTGCTGTATTATTTTCCCTTAAGCCATTGTTTCTCTTTCTACAGAACTTAGAAATAAAACTGAATGAGTCTTATCTTGGTGCTAATTGACTTTCCTTTCAAGTATTCATCCATTAAAGCCGTAGAACCATCCAACGGCAGAAATATCCATTTTCTTCTTTCACAGTAAAAATAATAAATATATAGGTAATAAGATAAGACATAATACAGTGTCTACTTCTCCCCCGGTACGCGCCGGCGACGTCACACAGTGGACTCATTGGCGGATACATATGGGGGGCGAAGGCTGCCCGCATTGCCGAACATTGCAGAATCACAACTATCAATTTTGATTAATTAAATAATAATAAATTTTGCCTAAATTGTCGATGTCTGCTCTTTTATCTCAATGATTTTTGTCTTTTTTAAAAATATATATCATTTATTTAAATAATCTTTTTGTGAAATTACTTTCAGTATCTAAAATTCCGGTAATAGGGAAATTGCATACTTGTTATAAACAGTATGCTGATATACTATAGTAAACACTTTGTACCGCAATATACTTTTTTCCGCTTAAAATTCAGTTTATACACTAAAAAATGACTCCCAAAAGTCTCCCGAGTTTCGCGGGCTAAAAAATACCGCCCCCACTAATCTTAGGCCGTGACGTCATAGTTCAGTAGGAGTCCAAGATCCAAGCCCAGTAACTGCAGGTTTGGAAGAGCCACGTTGCGTTTAAAGGAGAACATGGCTGAAATAAGGAAAAATTACGAGTGGTGCATTGTTCCTCTGTGCAATAACACCCCAGACAAAATTTTCGTCTGCATTCCCACGGAGGAAATTAGAAGAAAAGCCTCGATGCATGCCGTCTGTCGGGATGAGCGTTACGGAAAAATAAGAGTATAATAAACGGAATGATAAACCCGTGTGCTATGTGAGCGAAGATAACTTTAATATAAATAATATTTCCATATTTCATCGACTGAATAACTTGAAACTGAGATTTTTCGATAATTCGGCCGCCGTAGAATAAAAACTCAACTTCTCAACAAAAATCGAGATAGGTGTTTCTCGATGGTTACGATGGACTCAAATTATTTATGGCACTTGTTCAATTTCAGTTACGGAAGGACATAGAAAATTCCATGATGTTTAAAATCAAGGGAGGATATATGAAAATATAGAGCAACGTTGATCCTCATGCATTCGAGTGCCAGCCAAGTAGACAGCGTTTTCTTCCACTGTCGGCGTCAAAATGATGTGCCGCTGTCCTTTGCAAATTTAAATCCTGGCTTCACTGCATGCTATAATAATGAACTATACGTCATTTCAAAGGAAATTTTATCCTAAATTCTGATTTATTTTATAACAAAAAAATTAAAAAATGTAGACACGGCCAGTGCAATAAATGACTCCGCGCACCGAAAAATTAGCAGTTTTGTCTACTTCATGAACTTTGCAACTCAACCTAGGGAAAACTACTACGTCTACAGCATTCATCTTCCACATTAATTTACAATCATCAGTGCGGATTAATAAAATGGCTTTTGGGCATTTTTAGAACTTATATTTTGTTATAAGTTAATGAAAATATTTAAACATCATCTTGTCACATAGTTTACCCCGAAAGATAAAGGAAGTTGTAGATGGAAAAAGAATGGAATCCGGAGGTGGTCACAAAAAATGAATCGCAGCATTCTTTGATTTTATTCTACGCCGTTGCTTGCCTTTCAGAAAAAGTTGAGTCACAAGAGGAATGTTCCGCGGCCCTTGATTTGGAAACTGTGGAGATAGAGGAAGACGTGTGGATCAGCAATTTCCATTTAATTGGTTGTCAGGATAAACCAACTGGTTATCCTTAAGGATCCAATCCTTAAAGATCCATTTAAAGGTTGTCAGATCATCGTATAAAGATAGGACTGATGTGCACCACAGGGGAAACGGGGTGTTTGAGGGAAAGTCAAACCCAAAGTTGCCCAAAGAATGTGCAGTTCTATGTTGCTCTATCCCCAGTTAAAACCAAATAGAAATTGGATTGGGATGATATTTTCACCACGGGCTCCAGTGATAGTGCAGGTGATCACGGTCATCGTCGAAGGTCATCCCTCTAGGATTTCCGATACGGAAGTTTTAAGTGACAACCGATTGCAATGACGGTGAGCTCGCCTTTAGAGTAGGTTTCAGATATATCGTGAGAAAAGCTCCCAAATGTATTAAAGACTCTGTTTGGAAAATATTCACATTTTAATGCTACTTTAGGAAGGCTTTCATTACAAAAGTAACTTCTTAACACCTGAAGACGTTGTGTTTATTATATTGATCGAAGTGCGATTGACCGATTCTTTCTGCAGAATAGGAAGTGGCTTCAGGGTTTTTGAGTCACAAGATGGTAGATTGTGTTGGAAGTTCGTCTATATTATCGCTACTAAATTGAATCATTGATAGCCTGGCTTCCTCAGAGCTTCCTGTCGCCCTCCAGGCAAGGTATTTTTAAGTTGAAAGTATAATCGACAGCTTCGAGGTGGAAATAAGTTCACCATAAGACTCTCTACCGGACTGCCAAAAGAATACACATTTCACATGAGTATACGCTTTCGCCAATATTATACGCAAGTCTCGCTTTGTTATGAACTATAAAACATTTCAGATGCACATCAGCTACCTTTCTATTTCTCGGCATCGACTTTCGGCGCCGACGAAGCCTACAGTTTCACTAAAATACCCTGTTATCATGATGGAATCAGTAACAGGAAGCTTGCTAGGATCAGCCTAGGAATAACCATATTCCTTCATCTTTACGCAATCTATCGCTTTCAATGGAGGATAAATAGATCAAATAATAGCCCTGAAGTCACAATGAACAAATCCGATACGTCTGCACTTCAATAAATGAATCATAACCACGCCATCGCATGTATTCAAGTATGCAACCTCTACTATGGCCGTGCCGCCGTGCCTCCTCGTACTGAACTATGACGTCACTTTACTACCAGCCAATCATCGTGCGTTTTCGCTTCTCACTTGCATTTGAAAATTCACGTGAACTTTGATGCATTAAATATCGCAAACCACGTCATAAAATAATAAAAAAACTTTCACCGAGGTATGCAAACATATATTTTTATATAATTTTGGGGCTATTGATTATATCTGAAATATATTCAAGTTCCCTATTCTGTACGCTAACTACTTCACTGCGGCAAGTGGTAAGTGTCAGGGTCGTAGTTCATCATCATCATCACTGGTCAACAATCCTACAGATTGGTTTGACGCAGCATTCCACTCTATCATCCTATTCGCAACTGGAAGGAAATCCAGGTGGCAGCACTAAATTAGGTGTCATGGCCGAATATGGATGATCGGATGCATTAGTACGCTTATTCGTGTGAAACGGTAGCCAGCCAGCACTATACCGTTTAGCCGAATATCAATGGCATTATGATAAAAACATTGAAGGAGAAGTTCATGAGCAACAAAATGTGTGGCGTTTATAATTGCACCAACCAGTGTGAGACAAAAGCTCTATCTCTACATAGATTCCGCAACACCCCTAAATTGGGAAAGAAGTGGGAGCACGTCATGAGAATGGGCAAGAGTGGGCTAACATGCTAGTTTTATTTAAGAAGAAAATAAGAATGGGTCATAGAGAAACATATGAAGGCGTGACAACGTCAATGTATCATTTAATGCCTACTTAAAAATTGTTCGCGTAAGTATGGAGGTGTCAGCAGAGGAGATGCAGACGGAAAGAAGGTTGAATAAACTTGCAATAACTATCAATAAATTTTCAGCCATCCAATAAGCCAGGAAAGTTAAGGTTGGGGAAATGCTTCGAATCGCGACAACTGAGAATTATATGAATATTCCCGGGCGACTACCCACCAATCGCCGGGACTTAGTCTGCTTGAGACATGTAATTTCTCCCAAACTCGCACAAACGTTTTCGGCGGCGATCCCCCCCCCCCCCACGATCGCCGAGACATCTTCCGCCCGGGGGCCCGTCAAAACTGGGTCGGTCCTTAAAACATCTGTCTCTTTCTCATTCAATAGCTAGGCCCTGCTCTTCCGAAACACGATGCGGGGCGAAACCCCGACGTTCCTAAGGCCTGCGTGCTTCTTTGGGTTAAGGGATTTCTCGAGTCGATTTGCCCAAATGGCCAAAATTCGATTTTGCCGACCGGGGCCGAGGCACGGAGACCCTCGCGCGACCCGTCTCGCCACTTCCCCATCGATCTTCGCTAGCCGGTGAGAGTCGAGTGACTCCAAATTGCAGTCAAAACGCCAATGCAAGGGGAATTCCATTCACGACCACACCGACGTCGAATTCTCTTAAGAAGAATAGATTGTTGAGGACGGATGGCTTATGTGAGTAGATGCCTATCATATTCCCACACAGCACATCGTTGCCGAAGGACGTCCGCTGCGCGTCCGCCACGTCCTCTCAGTGTCCGCGGATTTTCAGGACAGCCAGAGGACAACCGCCGGCTGTCCTGGCCATCCGTCCGCACACTGTCCTATCTCGGATGTCCAGCTAGTGTCCCATTAGCAGGGTTTGGGAGTTTTGGTTTCCTGTTAAAACACTCACCTCCTCAAGGAGGAACTCCGAGAGAAAGTCTCGAGATCCTCCTCGGAGTAGGGAGTATAGGAGAAGGGAGAAAGAAAAAAAACTCTCTCTCGTTTGTGAAGCCAGAATACTTCCTCCCGATCGAGGAAGAGGAAAGACATTGTAATTGTCCAATATAAGGATAGGACATAGAAGGTAAGTACTGCCGTACCTTTACTTTATATTGAAATTCTAGTTTTTTGGTCTTGAAATTTGGCGAACGAATTTTGAATCTACCGCTACTCCGCGATACAGGAAGGTATTCCTCCGTTCCTCCTTTCCAACAGAGCAAACAGAGGAACCGAAACGGAACACCGGAGATAGCATGGTAGAATAATACGTAAGAATATATTAATTTTAATAACTTTTTCATATAATAAATAATTGAACATCGAAAGGTTTACTATTTTTTTCATGAAGTGGAAAAAAATCTTTATGAGGGCGACGAAACGCGATCGAAAAATACGTGTAAGGAAAGACAGGTCTGATCTTTACTGATCAATGGATCTGATCTATAGATCTTTACTGTATGTTTCAGAATAAAAATCTTTCGCGAACTTGCACCTTTTCCTTTATGGATGGGAAATATATATTGGCAGCCGCGCGACCCGATAGTTAGCCACGAAAGTTTCCCAATGTGGTTCTTGCTTCAATTGAAAGCAAATAAACTTTCCACCGATTTGATTTTCATTCCCATTATTAGGAAAGGTGCTGAATTTAAAAGTAAAGGCTAATATTTGGCCACTAGTGCAATAACACTCAACAAAATTCACCAACTCTTGATTAACTTTGTGCTATTCCATTATAAGTTTTCCTGGATATTAAACAATTTCTTTATTACAGTGCGCGACCCGGGTTTCAATGAGTTATCATATCATCTTCAGGCGCAAATTATGATTTGTTTCTCTTATTCTTGTTACCTAGTTACGTGATGAATTTTATAACGGACGCCAGATTGGGGAAAAGGATGGGTAATTATATTCATTTATAAGAGTACTGTCCTGAATTTCAATAATTTTTAATATTTCTAACTACTCTGTGTAGAGTCCAAATCACGGCGGTCATTGTAAAATTTTAAAATATTCAATTTAAAATCGCTCCTATGGCAGTTTCAAATTAAATGTTTAGCAAAATTACTTTTTTCATCTTTGTTATTTTTGTAAGCACTTAAATGTTCTTTCTTCCTGATTTCAAAACTTATTCCTGTCTGCAACACGTATAAACCCTTACAAGCGCTGTTTTTCAATGAATACACTCCACAATATCTATTCAATTGGTCCATATGTTCCTTGCATTAAACATTAAATCAGTCCCGGTTCGCGCTCTGTAAAAAAAGAAGTGTTATTAGTAATTGCGTGATATCCAAGAGAACCAATAACACTTTTTATGGAAATTTTGAAAGTGGAAAGTTCGCCGTGGCGTAGCTAATAGTTAACTTTTACGGAGGCTTTCGCGGTGATTAAATTGATGAAGGTTTTTTATGGTTAATATACTTAATCATAAAAAAAATTTTTTCCTCCAAAAATGAGTCGACTCGGAATTATCGCGAAAAAAAATCGTCAATGAGTTTACGATTGAAATGGAGGCTATTGATGTTCGCAGGTGAAAATTTATTATTTCGGGATTTCTTTCGCAGAGTATTTATTTTCTTACCATTCTTATTGTTTTTTTTACGAAAGCCTGAATGAAACTATCATTTTTTCCATCCTATTCGAGGGACATGCTAAAATGATCGCTCCAATGATCGCATAAGTGATAGTGGAAAAATGACCATTTTGCTTATATCACCATTTTCCGCCTATGCTCCATAGGGATGGCAATTCCATCCCTTATCCCTTCATTATGCACGCCCCTTTTCCCATCGCTGGCACGGTCCTTCAGCCAATCAGAAAGCACGGCTGCTCACATCGATCGTAACGCCACGCTCGGATTAAAATTGAATGACAGGGCTAAATTCAGAAACAGACGGAATAAGCGATTTGAAAAAAACTGCAGTCAATGTGAATTACTGAATGATGATACAGAAAGTGATAGGTCAATGAGCAATTATATTCAATTTCCCTGAAAACCTATCACAGGAGATATCAGTCAATACCGCTACATACTACTACGGAATTAGCCGCCACAAAAAGGCGTGTGGAAGGGGGTGTTAAGACAAGAGCCGATTACAGATGAAAAAGGGCAACAATCCAATGAAATTACGACTAGCATTAATAATAAATAACATTAAGTTATAGCATCATTAATTTTACTACACGCTTTGTTTATAGTTTTCTTTTAGTTCTGTTTGGTCAATTGAAACGCAATTGCGCAATCTTTTTGTATGTCAATTGATAGCACTTATTGTCAACAAACGAATCACCCGTTGCTATGCTTAGTTGAGGAAAAACGAATTCCCATATATACCCGTTCAGCTAAATATCTTTCATATATTATCGTTTCTTTCGGACCTGTAAATAACATACGGTTCTTTATGTCTCTATGAAAGATATCCATTCTCAATTGTTCAGGCAATCCAAGCATTTAATTATATAAAAAGGAAATGCCCGAGAAAGATGAATTACGACCTGCATTCATTAAGTCTTTTATGGTTCGGGGTAAGAGCGAATTCCCACATTTATCCTCTATGACGAAATCTGTCAAGAAAATCTTTTAACTGTAAGATCCGCGGTGATTAAATTGATGAAGGTTTTTATGGTTAACGAATCGACCGATTGATAAATAATCAATCTCCCATGGGGAGGTCTAACACATGCAATCCCCTTTTAAAAACTATTTGGCAGTGCGTTCAATGGGAAATATTTCTCTGGATTCCGTACACGAAGACATCGTGAATAATCGCTAGCATTCACACGAGCGGTTCAAATGACTGCAGTTCAAATCGCTACGTCCTCGCAGAAAAATCTTATCTTGTTGGATTTTCTCTGCGTGAAAGCGGCAGAACGCCTGGGATTTCGAATTTGTGTTTGTTTATGGGAAGCTTATAGGTGTGCAAATATGCCGGAGTGGTTCTAATGGGAGTGTCGAATGCTATTTATTCCATTATTTACTATTATTTCGAAGTTTTAAGCACGGATATTTCGAATCTTCACCAAACATGAGATAAATGTTAACCCTATTTGCTATACCACAATCACTGAGGTGCGTAGATTAGCATTACACATACCCAAAGAATCACTGTAGATCCCGTACGAAGTCATCGTGAATGATCGCTAATGTTTTCACTCTCGCGGTTAACAAGGCGAATAACTGCCGTTCGGCTGGCCGCATTTTCGTCAATGTTTGCTTAAAATGCAGTGAACTGTGATCACGTACGAACCGTAGGAAGAGATCGTTTGTCCTTAGGCCTTCGGCATGACGCAATTCAGAGTTGAGGGTGGAGAAAAAATATCGCATCGACTATGCGAAGCGACTCTGACTATCGTTCAGTTGCTCGGTAACCGTGTGACGAGAGTGTTGAGTTCTATTCCTGAGTGTGCCTTTTCTGTCTAGTGAAGAAATTATTATATAAAGTGTTCTGATAACATGAAGGAAGTGTTTTACAGTTTTATAAGATGTTAATCTTTCGTGGTGAAAAGTGAATGTGGATTAATAAAATAATCCGTATTTGGTGCTATTGGTATACTGATGCGTGCTAATAACTGATTCAAGTGACTTAAACTCTGTAATAGATCCGTTGTGCAGGTGAAGAAGGGGTCGGATTTATACTCTGGGTCAGGTAAAATAAATCCTAAAGTCATGTCAAGCCCATAAATATTTTGCGACTTTCATGATGGTAGATTAGTCTCAGATCACCTTCACCAAGGCTGTTAGAAATAACCTCAGTATTTTTTCGCTTACCTCCAGACTTCTGTCCATTACTGTGTACTCCAGACCATATAGTACCTACTTACATTTATTGATTACAACTCCCTCGTTCATACCAAATTACATATTATGCTAACATTCACACAAAAAATATGCACAAACTCACGAAATATCATTCACACTTAATTATAGCGTCTCATTCATTCTAAACAACATTGATGGCACTATGTGAAAAATCTCATTCATACTTAATTATATATTCTCAGGCACAAAATAAAAACAATTATCTTTTTCCAGTTAATTTCCACACACCCTCAACCGCACTAAACTACATCCTCACATCACATTAAATTAAGTACACTCATTCAAACTAATAAATACATAAAAAATCACTCACCAACTTGCATTCACACTTTAATATAAACTCTCATTCATACTAAACAACAGTCTTATAGCACTAAATTACAAGCTCGCACTCACACTAAAAACTATATATACTCTGATATCAGTAAGAGGCACACACTCATTCACGCGTAATGTATAATCTCATTCACACTAATTAATAACACTTCATTGCACTGAATCACACACACTAAAAGTATATAATACCATCTCAATCATACTTACATTCGGTGATTAATAGTTAATCACAGGATTCTAATTTATACATTGCAACACTAAACATAAAATAAGTGCTATAATTAGTACTCACAAATACAATGTCATCTTCCTAATTTTCATGCATTCATATTCTCACTACATTAATAATATTCATTGCACACCCTTAAGAAAACCCTTGCATTTATTTATGTTAACGTAGATAATAAAAAAATTGAGATTTTATTTCTCACAGAAACGCATATAAACTTTGTTAAAATTAAAAACATACAGCGACATATAAAAGGTCTAAAATAGAAATATTGAGAAAACGTTTCCGTATATAATTATAAAATATAATATATTATAATTCACAACCATTATTTCTCACTCTAGCAAATGAAACAGGCAGGTTTTTAATATCATGCACGAATGTTAACATTTTATTGAATATAAAAACACCCAAACACAGACAGAAAAAAATACGATTTTTTCCGCAGAGCAGATACAAAAAGTAGGTAATTTAAAAGTGTTATCTCCCTAGTCAGACATGCAGTAAAACAAATTTTGAAATTAGATTTTGGCGCAACATTGAATTATATTGATAAAAACAAGGAGGCACCAACACTGAATAATACTAAGTACAACGGCTTTTGTCGGCGAACATAAGCCGTTAAATTAGGCAATTTAAAATTATTTATTACTGAAATAAACACATAGCTTGAGTAGATAATTACCGAAGTAAAATATGGCTGTTTGGTTATTTTTTCTTCAATACAATATGATGAAAATAAAAACATAAAATACATATACGCAATGTTTAGACTGTAAGGCTTACATAATATAAATAGGTAGTTTTAATTTTTTCCGCAGAGCGAATGAAGTAAAGAAACATTTGAAGTGAAATTTTAGTTAATCATGAAATTTTATTGAAAATGAAAAGGTTTACACTTTCAAAAAAATGGATTGCACATTGAATTGATATACATTAAAATACGGGCTAATTTTACAATGTGAATTAAAAAATATTAATGAAATGGAATACAATGGATAATTTAAAAAACTGAAACACTTACAACTGTGAACAATATAAATGAATTCATACACATTCCGATACATAAGTCACCAACTGCATTAGCCAGCGGAAAGCCATATAGGAAGAATCTAGTTCACCGGTTTTACATTTTGAAACCATCAATGTAGTTTGCAAGAAATCAAAGAATTCTGCAAGTTCTGTGAAAGAAAAATTAGCAGGAAAAACTACCGAACAAAATTTCGAAAGTTTGTTTGAAATCACCATGGCAACCTCGTTGAAACATGGCTGTCCGCTGTTACACCCCCTCTCCACGTTGAGGACGCAGTTGGATTTGAGGGGGACATTCACTACTCTACTACATCTACTATCTACGCTACCCAAGTTCTACGATAAAAAAACAAGCAATACTTCAGCCATCACATAAAATGGCTTCCTCCAATGAAAACTAGATGGCACTTTCATTCACACCAAATAGCATACCCTCCTCATTCACACCAAATATATTAAACCTTCATTCACACACAACGTAGCACAGTGTCATTAGCAATATATACAAAATACCATCATTCACACATATATCGATAATAAACGCTTAATTATAATAAACAATTACTTCTCGTTCACACTCAATAACGCACTCTCGCTCAAACTAAAATTACGAACTAATAATCGCACTCATTCACACTAAATATCATACCATCATTCACACGAATAAAATACCTCATTCAGACCACATAATATACCCTTATTCATTCGAAAAAGCACACCTCATTCACACATAATAAGATCCGTCATTCACACGATATAGTATATACCTAACACACATCGTATAATATTCCACATTCACACAAAATAACATACTCATTCAGACTAAATAATATACCCTCATACACACGATATAGCATACAGCATTCATATCATATAACATTCCACATTCACGCAAAAAACATACTTCATTCACACTAAAAAAATACCTCATTCAGACGAAATAGTATTGATACCTAATTCACTTCACATAACATTTAACATTCACACGAAATAGCATACCTTAAATACACATCATTAAATACTTCACATTCACACAAAATAACATACTCATTCAGACTAAATAATATACCCTCATTCACGCGATATAGCATACACCATTCACATCTTATAACATTCCACATTCACACGAAATAACTCTCTTCATTCACACAAAAAACATAGCTCATTCATACGAAAAAACATACCTCATTCACACGAATTAACATAAAACATTCACACGAAATGGCATAAATCATTCACACGAAATAGCATACCTAATACACATCATATAATATTCCACAATCACACGAAAGAGCATACATCATTCACACAAAATAATGCACTTCACACAAAGTAACAACGCCATTACACAATTAATAACACACACTCATTCACCATTAAGCACGCTCTCTATCGCTAACTGACCCAACTACTCTCATATACACATATACATACTAAATACCATTCTCACATTCACACTTGATCTCATTTCTCACACACAAACTAAATCCCATTCACTCAATGAAACGCAAATTAAATCAAATTCATCAAAAAATACAAAAGGCACATACACAATCGAAATAGACACGAAATACGAAAAAAATATAATCTAAATCTTGAGACTTCTGATCACCATTCTTCATCTCTTGAATCTTCAAATGGGTCATATGTTCCTATCGTGTCTTCATATCTTGACTCTTCAGTTCTTCAGTTATCAATCTACGCAATTCGTTTCCTTCTTCACAATTGCTGAGTTCCTGAGTCAATTCCATTGGTCAATATAGAGGCATTCCACGTTTATTTCATCCCTAAAGCTGCTTCTTCAATGTCCATCATTGCCAGCTGCCTCCCTTTATCCCCCTGCTGATAAAACAAATTATCCAATGTACTCATCCATGAGATAGAAAGGTCACCTTGTATGGCACAAAGGTTGTTATTCTTGAAATGTCGAAGTTAAAAAAATAAGAATATAATTGAAAATTAAAAAAAGGATTTGACTCCCTTGATTAAGTTTTATAAATAGCGGAATTGGGTATAAAAAAATTTAAAAAAACTCGGTGTTGCTGCTGAATATTAGATCCCTGCCAAAAGTTTATATTGTCTAAAAAGATTAATTTATCATCTTTGAAACACAATTAAAACGTAAGACCAGCGTAAAATTTTTAATGAAAATTAATTGAAAATAAACTATAGTTTTTATGTAATGGGGCTTACAGGATATTTGTTAAGATACGTAAAAAATAAATATCTCCAGGAATAAATGAAAATGCATTGTACCATTGGACGGGGAAATTCAGCTATAATATTTGTAGATTCGCCAAGCCTTTAGGGTCCATGTAGTGAATTAGCAAATGATATTGACGTATGCAAGGATTAACTGACATTTTTAAAGCTTGAAAATATAAATAATTTGCACTTGTCTAACATAAGTACTAAACCACAAAAATTGGAGCGTACCGATTTGAAAAATTAATATTCACCGTTACACATCGGAAAATGTATATAAATCAATACATTCTGACGATGAAAGTACAGAAAATTCGAATTAAATGAAAAAAGACTTGGAAATCAAAGGAATGTGAACATGCTGTTACTTCTAAATTTTACCAGTACTCTCGTGAATGGCGTAAGGGTAAATTAAATTAAATCAGATTTTGTGCACAAAAAATCTTTTCTTCCTCATTACATAAGACGTAAATCATCATCTTGTCTAAAACGGATATGATAAATATATTTTTCTTGGAAATGAATATTAATTTCATTGTCCAGCCACACTGAAATTATTAATATTAATCGTTAAAAATCACTGGAAACCATAATCAATTTTGAGCATAGTCATTTAAATTTTGTCAAAAATAATTTGTCGAGATATGTATAATAAAATACTTTTCCTGTCCAATATTTTGATGATATTAATTTTTATATGTAATTTTGAGTTTCATGGTACATAGTTATGTACCCTTCATATGATTTTAAAAATGTACATAGTAATACTAATTTTTATGCATTAAATTATGTACATTTAAGGTATCATTAAAGAGTTTGACGCCAAATGAAGCAAGAATGAAATTTATTCTCAACCACAACAAAAAAATGTGTTAATGGGCACCTTAAATTTTCGATTCCGTAAATAAATACAGTTCGGCTCAGCACTCCGCGGAAATCAATTCTCCAGTTCAAATTTAAATCGCGAATACATTTTTCGTAATTCTACTTTCGCAAAGCTGGAAATGATACTCCCATGACTGGACGAGAATTGAGAATTCTCTATCGATAAATGGATGGAGAAGGACGGCTACAAACACACGCGCGACAATAGCAATGTGAATATTATTCTTTTTTTAATGTCTAAAACATCGAAGGGAAGCATTTAAAGGAATCAGAAAAGCATGCAGCGAACTTGATGAGCTATTTGCTAAGGATGCTGATCTTATGAACAGAAATATGGAATAACACTGAGAAAAATTGAGGTGTTTAATGAAAATTCGTAATTTTCATCGTTCAATGCTTATTTTCATCAGTGATTGATTCAGCTGACAGGGTTAACACCAAACATATGTTGGGCTGAATTTCGGATATCCACCCTGGCTGAATGGAAAATACTGGTATTAGCGGTAACCGTAACGGATACCACCTAAGAGTTGGAGAGATCGGTAGAATGATTTTAATTCTTTTTCAATTATTGTAATTTCATTATTTAATACTCCTTTCCAACACTATGAAAACGGCAAAAATTGAGGAAGTAATTGGGTCTCCAAATAAGAATCCGCCATTGTCTGGAACTATTTACGTGTCGTTACTAAGGCCCAATCAAAGCAGATCAATTGCAATATACCACAGCGAACAAGTTTAAGATAAATGATATTACTGAATTTAACGAAAATAAAAGTATTTTCTACCAATGTTTTTGAAGATGTTCACATAACGCACTTTTAAAATAATAAACGGACACAGAAGGAACGCAATAGAATGATTTTCTTACCTTTTGGCGTGATATCACTGCACTATCACATTCCCTATTATCTCGATTTTTCCAACAGCTTGGCGCTCAAATTCTCAGCGATGACTTGTAGCTGAAGAGAGAGAGAAACGGAAATTGAATTTTCCTCCGTGGACTCACTTAGACCAAAAATACACTGCTTTTGCCTGGGACGCGAGAAATTACTTTCTATTCAGCCGTGGGCTAATTGTAATGGTCTATAAAGTGCACGTATTACCTCTTTACGAAAAATTGAAAAGGCGATTCATTTAGACAGGAATGAACGAGAATAAAAATCTAATTTTTAAAAGAATATTGAAGGATTTGTTCAGAGTGGTTACCCAAGTTGTAGAATGAATGGTGATTTCTATCCTGAAGATAACTAACATTCATGTTTCAATTCTTTAAAATTAAGTCTATGCAATATTAATTTTGAGGTATTTCCATTGAATCGATATGTCAGAAACAGAATAATTCAAACGTATTCACAAAAAAGATTTTGGAAATGTTTTCGGAAGGATTCGAATTCAATGATAAGGTATGGAAATAAATCACCAATATGAATCAATCTTTGGACAGATAAATGCAGTGATTGCGTATTAAAAAAGGCTTCAAAATAATAAAAAATGAAACTGATTAGACGCAGTGATGATAACGTTTCCGTGTGCTACGAGGCAAAAAGATCTTTAAACAAAAGGAAAGAATTTGTATGTATTATTAAGCTCAGAGAATATAAGATGTATTTAACAGACACAGAAAAGACAAAAAACGAAGTAGATATTATACATGATATAATATGCATCAAGAATTTAAAAAATATGAACTCAATCGGATACAGTAAAAATATAATAAAAACTTAACAAAACGCATTGAACAATAAATTGAAACAGTAACTGGTTGTCGAGAACTCATATCTAGTATAACTGTATAACATTTTGTAATGTAAGCGTCCATTTTAGGGCAAATCATATTTAATTGGTACTCAATTGAGAAAACAGGGAAAATCAGGGATTTTAAATTCATTATCAAACTGAGGTTCTTAACTTATTATGTTCATAGGAGACATTATAACATCTACTCATCCACAAAACATAATTATATAAACCTAACGATGCGATGAAATATATATACCAAAATAATATCTAAGACATCAATGGCGAAATATATTTCAAAATTTTATTCTTACCGATTTCCATGTAAGGAATATCCTGGTTGATTTTTATTAAGCTCCTTCTTCAGTTAACTGATTATCTCAATCTTCAGAAGTCTTCATGTCTTCGGCCAATGGAATATCATGTTCCTAAGGAGAAAGTGGGTTAGTGCATACATGGAAAATAAATGACCCTTCCCCAAGGAATCGTATACGCCCCACTACAATGCACGGGAAGTCACCGTAACAAAAGAAGGAAATTACCACTTTTCCATCCAAGTGACACAGTTTCATCCCCGTGTACTGCAGTGGTTTACATCGCATGCTAAACCTTGGTTCGACACAAAAAAAACTAAAATTAACGCAAGCTAAAAGTCCTAGCCTTACTCGACGCTATGATTCATAGCCATAATGGCCCAAAAGCTAACCTAGTTTTGAAGCTGGGGTCCTCTTCACGTGAAGTTCTGATGACCTAGAGCCTGGGGAGAGAGGGAGAGAATACATACAAGGAATATAAATTACCCTTCCCCCAAGGAATCGCATACGCCCCACTACAATGCACGGGGAGTCACCTTGACACAAGGAGGAAATTACCACTTTTCCATCCAAGTGACACAGTTTCATCCCCGTGTACTGCAGTGGTTTACAGCGCATGCAAAACCTTGGTTCGACACAAAAAACTAAAATTAACGCAAGCTAAAAGTCCTAGCCTTACTCGACGCAATGATTCATAGCCATAATGGCCCAAAAGCTAACCTAGTTTTGAAGCTGGGGTCCTCTTCACGTGAAGTTCTGATGACCTAGACCCTGGGGAGAGAGGGAGAGAATACATACAAGGAAAATAAATTACCCTATCCCCCAAGGAATCGCATACGCCCCACTACAATGTACGGGGAGTCACCGTGACTAAAGGAGGAAATTACCACTTTTCCATCCAGGTGACACAGTTTCATCCCCGTGTACTGCAGTGGTTTACAGCGCATGCAAAACCTTGGTTCGACACAAAAAACTAAAATTAACGCAAGCTAAAAGTCCTAGCCTTACTCGACGCAATGATTCATAGCCATAATGGCCCAAAAGCTAACCTAGTTTTGAAGCTGGGGTCCTCTTCACGTGAAGTTCTGATGACCTAGACCCTGGGGAGAAAGGGACAGAATACATACAAGGAAAATAAATGACCCTTCCCCCAAGAAATCACATACGCCGCACTACAATGCACGGGAAATCACCATGACTCAAGGAGGAAATGCCCACTTTTCCATCCAAGTGACACAGTTTCATCCCCGTGTACTGCAGTGGTTTACAGCGCATGTAAAACCTCGGTTCGACACAAAAAAAAAACTAAAATTAACGCAAGCTAAAAATCCTAGCCTTACATGACGCAATCATCACGGCCCTATTGGCCCAAAAGCTAATCTAATTCACTTGCTTTCTTCTTTATGTGGTCCTCTTCTCTTGCTGTCTTCTTTCTTCTCCTCCTTAATTTGGAGGACACACGAATACCTTCGCCGTTCATTCGATGAAAACGATTCGATGATTTCGCTCAAATACACAACGCATTGGATTAAATGCAACGTTCACACGCATATCGCATCGCTTGTTTTCTTCGAGATCTCATCGCCGTCTCTTCTCTTCCACATCATCCTGTAACAGAGCTAATTAGTGCACATGTACATTAAATACAAGTATGCAAGTCACCCAAAAATGTACTACAAAACAAAATAATCATAATCACCTACTAAAAATTAATAAACATGGTACCTTTTTGCACGCCAGCTTAAGTTTTGTATTTTTGGCCTTTTTCGTTTACACTTTTTTGCACCCATTGTAAACGTAAACTTTTTCACCATGGTCTTTTGCGTATTTTCTGTTCGCGAGAATTATCATCCTAAACACTCATTTATTTTATGAGTCCATAACCATATAATAACCTCATCGGATCCGATTTTACCAATACATGAATTCAACTCATACCCTATCACACCAGTTCGTCCCTCTTATTACAAATATCAAAGAGAGGCGATATCGAAACCTTGATACCTTTATATGTACCTCATACTGTAATGGAGCTGGTTAGTGCACATGTATATAAAATACACATTCGATGTCACCCAAAAAATACATTACAAAACAAAGACACCATAATCACACGCAAAAATATGCTTAACCGTTATGTACCTTTATGCCTGCCTGCTTATGTTCTGTATTTTAGGCCTATTTTATTTGCAACTTTTGATACCTTTTGTATTTATGCGCCTTTTTAATATTTCACTCTTTTCACCATGTGGTTTTGTGAACTTTCCGTCCACGAGAATTCTCATAATAAGACCCATTTACTATACGGGTCTATAACCATTTAATGACCTCATCGGATCCGATTTTAACCAAGAGCTGAATTCAACTCATACCTCATAATACCAAGTCCTCCCTCTTGAATTACACTCATCAAATAGAGAGACTTCATTTTACTATCATACCGCGGTACATATCATTGTGCTAATTAGCTTTTCTTCCGATGAATTCTGTTGGGAAAGAAGCAACATATTAACAGCATCATTCAGAAATCACTGAATTGTAAAAAAAACCTCAGAAATAAGCAGCCTTCTGCTCAGCACTGAAATCATCTTCTTGATAGGAGATCCAACTGCCGCAAACACGCCTTCCGTAGTCAATGAAACACCATGTCCCTTATTCCTTGTGCCAGTTTTCTTAATACTTAAGATAACCAGACGATATTTTTATTCCTGGTTAACGGCTGTCTTTGTTCACCCTGAAATAAATAAAAATGATATTGTAATTTTGAAGTTGATTTTTAACCTATCTGTAAATATCAATATTAATCATCACATTTAAGTTATATGCCAAATATTTATTGCCGTTTCATGCTATTTATGCACGTATCAATTTGTTTTCAATATCTGTTACGTGTTATCGTAATTTTAACTAGGTAACAAAATAGATTGCTGTAAATCCATCAAACGAATGAAAAAGTCAGCACCACGTGTTCAAAGTCCCCTTGGATAAATATTTCATCTGTTGGCTGGTTACCATTCAATTTCAACAAAATTTTTAACGACGCACGGTAATAATAGTATAATTGCACAATTTTTACAATTGTTGTGTAAGTTTTCTTAGGGAAAATAAAGGTTAATACTATGATTTGTAAAAAAAGATATTACCGTAAGCATTTGAAGAGGGTTTAAAATTCGGGTTTGCGAGTTGGTGCAAGATTTTACTTTAGATTCACAGTGTATAAGCTTCATAGATCCACGTGGTTTAAGTAAACTTGCGCAAGAATCTACTTTTTCTCTACGTTTGTGTAAAACATTGGCTGAAAAAATGCTCCCCCATTTTGCTATAAATCTATGGTTATTGATGATACAAAATCTTTGCAAACCCTCCAAAGGGAAAATAAAGGAGTTCAAATTAAGATGGTATAACATTATTGTCTATAACACTATGAATGAAATCACTGCATGGGGATAAATTTAGCTCTTTTCAGAAAAAAAGTCGAGAGCGGTCGTTTTTCGCTAAATTTGTTCAACTTTTGCCTCAATGACATTGTTAAAGTGAAGGAACAAGTAAGAAATAATCTTGAAGGTTATGCACATTTATTGGAGAATATGCATGCAAAATTTCTACTTCCTAGCTCAAAAATATCGATTTTGAGGTTTTGGCCAAATTTTTCGATTCTAGCTCACTGCGCGTTTGGGCCATTTCACTTAAACCACGCGGCATAGACCCGTATATATCTCTTCAATCACAGTGAGCTAAGAAAGATTTAAAAAAGAAATTACCGAAAGCAAATTATAATAGTCGACGTGTAATTCATCTTCCATTGCAAAAATTGTTAATTAAATTATTATCATTCCATTTTCAAAGCGTTGGTGACACTTAATTATTGAAACATAAAAAGTATACTATCTTGTATGCTATGTACTAGCAATGAATACAATATTTTTCACCGCGGTTGTAGAAGATATCTCAGGGAATATAAAGGCTATTTCTAAGGTCTATAAAAGAATAAAATTATTGTAATTAATTCATCAAATTCTAGAAGGTTTGTTGCAGAAGATGTTTCCAAAGAATTTTATCATTTGTGGAGCCAAGAGTGGGGTCTTGAACTTAATGTGAGCAAATGCATGTCGATGCATTTTATTGCAGACTTTGTCCAACTTTAACCATGTTTATGGAGTGGATGGTGTGGAAAAAAGGGCAACAGTCGAAGGTAAGGTCGTAGGAGTCAAGATAATCTCGATCTTCTCGTGGGGATCTCATGAGAGGAATATTTGCGGCATAGCCTTAAAGAAATTAGATTTCTGAAGTCCGTAATACGAGAAAAAATATCTTAGCATATAATATGGTGGTTTCTAATTATTTTTTTAATGCCTAAATCGAAAGATTATTACTCCTGGAGTACGTATTTCACGCTTTTAGATTTTTAAATGATGATAAATATTTTTTGCGATTAAATGAAAAGTGAAAAATTTCCAGCGCGCGAAAACGCGACGGCGAAGTATGAATGCTGGGAAAACCCCGTGTGACGTCATTCTGGTTCCCGCTGTTAGCGTGTGAGGTGACCTTGGGGCGAGGCTTTGAGCGCTGATACGACGCAGGATGCTAGCAGGTAGCAGAGCACCCTGCTAGCTCCTAACGCCTGGCTTAAATAAGGATTATTAATACCTTATCAAACGAAGGAAACTCTCCGACCTTAGCCAGTTTTAATAGGTGATTAATAAGAGATATTTCCCTGCGCTCTGTGCCTCATGCATGCATTGGTAATCTCAGACGATGTAAAACTCCTATCTACTCGTATGGAAACTAGCTCCATGTGACGTCACGTGGAGTGGCATCGCATGAGCGCCAATCTGGTTTTTTTCAAATGAGGATCAAATTGACCATTGCCATTCGTCTAAACCGTAATTTCTAAAACCAAATAATTTGTATATTATGAATACACTAATGGTCGGTAACGAATCTCAATCAATGCCTTTATTTCGTTTTCTTTGATGAAGGAATCTACCCTATTTCAGCGCATAGTATGGCCGGAGGGAGTCGTTTTGGAGGGAGTCGCGACTCACCGAATAAGACTCTCTTGGCTCACAGCTCTCTCTCTCTCTGCTGAGTCGCTCATTTGAACTGACTCACTCTCACACTGCCCATCACTGCATCCATTCAAAGTTGACATCTTCGGTATGTCTTAGAAGGGAATTTGCAGGTGGAGGCTTTAAACGTAGCCGATAAATGTTTTGCGAAATGAATGCCTCCGAAGGAAGGAAAGCGGCCGGTCAGGTCCCAGGGAATGTATATCGTGCGAATGGAATGAAATAAAGCATCAGAGAAATATGGCAGGATTCGTTAAAAATTACTACGGGCGAAAAGACAGCACAACAGCGCTTTGGCACGAGTGCTTTTGGAAGCCACTAGTGATTTAACGGTTACGTTTTAGACTTAAACAGCTTTAAAAATTGAGGAGACACACCTATCACGGGTGGAAAAGATGACATATTGCAAGGAACGAACTGTGTTTTCAGATCTATCAGAAACGATAAAATACGAGAGATAATTCGCCCAAGAGATACGTATGGGAATTTTTATTTGGCACGCACAATTAATAATTTGTTAAAGAAATTAAACAAGCGTCGTAACAACCACACCGTACACAGTGACGGTTTGTTCAAAAGACCTTTCGGTCACCGCGAATCCCAAAGATTTCAAGAAGGAAAAAAATTAGGCGCCCATTCAATTACAATTTTACATCTAATTAACCATAGGGTTTTTCTTCAATCGCATAAATCGAAAATGTGGGGGAAAAACACGCAAAAATAGTGGGGGAATTTTTATTTCGCACGCACAATTAATAATTTGTTAAAGAAATTAAACAAGCGTCGTAACAACCACAACGTACACAGTGACGGTTTGTTCAAAAGACCTTTCGGTCGCCGCCAATCCCAAAGATTTCAAGAAGGAAAAAAATTAGGCGCCAATTCCATTACAATTTTACATCTAATT
This sequence comes from Ischnura elegans, assembly GCF_921293095.1. Lineage (NCBI taxonomy): Eukaryota > Metazoa > Arthropoda > Insecta > Odonata > Coenagrionidae > Ischnura > Ischnura elegans. The sequence continues at coordinate 104,918,590 of NC_060251.1, forward strand.
AACCATAGGGTTTTTCTTCAATCGCATAAATCGAAAATGTGGGGGGAAAAACACGCAAAAATAGTGCGAGAAGTTTTAATTTGTAGTCGTAGGGCGCAGGCCAGAACGTCCCGATCCATTATAACATTCAGTCATATGGAGAGTGGTAGTGTTGGGGGCTGCTAGTGCTATGACACGTCTAAGCTTGTGCCCTGTGGAAGTCTTGGAACGCCGCCCGAGTATGCGCAGAGCGACGTATCTAGTGAGCTGACATCGCCGCGTCGGCCAGCGGCCGTATAATGTTGGTGTGTTGCAGAATACCTTGTTTTGGTGACCAGTTGACTTATTTTGTGTAAATTGTTGTGATTTAAATAGGCCTAGTTGTAGTTGAGTTAATGGAGTTCGTGATTGTTTGTGCTTTAGTGAGTCATAATGGTCTCCAGATTGCATTAAAAACTCACTAAAATACAAAAAATATTTAAAAAAATTTATCCCCCGGTGCCCCTCCCAACATTTGACTCACGAGCCGCCAATGAGCATACACTTAAATCTCTCCTCTTTGTTAATGTCTATTTGAAGCCTTGTCATCCCCCTCCATGCCACTAAGGAGTCATCTTGCGGAGTGAGATACATACGAAGACTATTAAACAAACATTAGACTTAGAGAACGCTCTGACTGCCATATTTATCGATATAATATGTATCGACATTCTATCCCGCAATCCTCATACAAGGTGTGTGGCTTGATATGCTACGAAAACAGCCGTTTACGCATAAAAAAGAAAATGCTCAAACAACATTACGAATGGTAGTTTTTTAAAAACTTTCTTGGTTCGGAGAGATTTTCTGGAGTACAATTTGTATAAAATTAGTGGAATCATTCTGAAAATATCAGAACATGTAGAATATACCCTTATTATTAAACTTTTTGTACACAATAAAAAATAGCATCAGATATCTCCTTGAGGTAAACTGTTCATCCCCTTCGCCCGTCTGCCATTCTCCTAGGCAACAGAATGCTCTCTGCGATACGCCACTCAAGGCCATGACGTACATATTGACGACGAGAGAAAGTGAATCTCATTGCACTAGAAGAACATTTACAAGCGAGGCTTTGCAGGTGGACATTTGATACTAACCCATTTATGCCTAATGTTCCATATTTGGAACACCTGACGCGACATCTAATTTAATGACTTACGACTTATTATACACCAAATATGCCACGGTTTTCCTTCTTGTGCCTCTTTATAAAGATATATTGTATTATGGGGCGCAAAGATTTAGTCAGTTTTGCCAACCTATCGCAGCCAGTGTGTTGAGAAACATCGGTCTTTTTTATCAAGGCAGTTTTTCTGAGACCATCTCTAATATTGTGTTACTAACTATTTTCAATTACGCTCAAATGTTGTTAATTTTTCCCGGCAGGTTCAGTAATAGTTAATCTAAAGTACTTAATGAAGAAAATTTGAAACAACGTATTTTGTTTTAGTTATAAGCTTTTATTTAACAGTGTTCCACTTTTGGAACACTAGGCAAATCCACTACTATTATGCGTGCATTCAGGCGCACTGAAATATTCACTTAAGTTTTAAATGAAGCAATCAATACGATGTGGAACAATTAATAAACTTCCCGGTTCATTGCTGCGCGCTTCTCGACTATTCTGCTCTTCTTTTCGTTGCCTTGTCGACCATCGTTGAGGCGATGCTATCTGACATGATGCTACACCTGTTAATGGTCGCTTGATTTTTGGAAAGGCAAACCACTGCCGTGGAGAGAAAGGATCAATTAATTGAGGATCGCCACTGTTTGTATATCCATGGAGAAAAAAATAGCATGCCAAGATTTGCCGATGACATGGCCGTTATAGCAGAAACAGAGACGGATCTGAAAAAATATTCTGGTTAATATGGGTAGGGTAATGAGTAGATATCAACTGAAAATAAGCACGAAGAAAACCAAGATCTTAGTATGCAGCAGGAGAGAAGAAGTCAAGACTAACATTAAAATAAGGAAGCAAAAACTGATAGAGGTGGATGAATTCTGTTATTTGGGAAGCAATACAATAGTGATAAATAGCTAATACTCGAAAAATAGCTAATTACATACACTCAATGAACATGAGTAACGTGGAATGTTATCAGGAGTATTTATTAATGATAACTGTTGTTCAAACAGATTGTCCTAGTCATGTTATCTAAATAGCTCTAACTGAGTAGATCATGAGGGCACAATTATTGGATATAAAATGGAATTTAAACGACCTTAGTCACCAACAAGCACCTCTCACGCTGTATTAAGCTTTTGATACCATTTACGGGTATGTGTTACGCTAATATATGCTCCTCAGTGATTGTAATCTAATTTAGGGTTAACATTTGTCTTATGTTTCGGAAAGATACGAAATATATAAGCTGAACACTTCAAAATAATAGTAAATAATGAAATAAATAGCATTTTCCACTCCCCTTAGAGCTAATCTTGCATATTTGTACACCCATAAATAAAGTTTCTTCTCCTGACCTTCCTTATTATTACAACAATGTAGTGTTTATGATCTTGGAGTATAGGTCATGATTTAAATTAAATACACATTTGGCCAACGTTTCGGAGATTTATTCTCCTTCCTCAGGGCTCTTAATCATAATGAATGTTTACAAAGAAAATAAAGAAAATAAATTAATTAAGTGGTTACAAAAATTTGAATACAATTGTGCAGAATTCACCAAATAAATTTGCTTTAACAAACACAATAACGTCCCCATACCGTGGAATCATTTATATAATTAAATTATCTGAACAACTTACTAGAGTTTTCAAAAAATTAGATTATAAAATTGCACACAAAATTTCTAACACGCAAAGCAGACTTCTGTACACAAAAATAAAATCAGAAACCCCAAAAAAACTAAAAAGTAACATAATATACCACATACCATGCCTCGATTGTAATAGTTGTTACATTGGTCAAACTTCTCAATATTTAAAAAACCGAATATCCCAGCACAAATCATCAATAAAAAATAAAATCACTCTTTCTGCTCTTGCAAATCACAGTCTAGACTATAGCCATCATTTTGATTTCGAGAACACCAAAATTTTAGACATAGAAACCAATTTTAAGAAAAGATTATTTAAAGAAATGTTTTACATATCAAAATCAAATAACAGTTGCAATAAAAGATCGGACATCGAACACCTAAGTAAAATTTATTATTATTTAATTCATCGAAATTAAAATTGTTTAGTATAATTTAGATACCATTTGTTAACAAATGAATCAATATTTATAAGTAACCTTGATTAGCCTAGTAACGAAACATTTCTATCACAGGTATGTTGTTTAATTCTGTTCACAATTTTTAATTTACCAATGAATTTGTACTGCACAATTGTATTCAAATTTTTGTAACCACTTAATTAATTTATTTTCTTTATTTTCTTTGTAAACATTCATTATGATTAAGAGCCCTGAGGAAGGAGAATAAATCTCCGAAACGTTGGCCAAATGTGTATTTAATTTAAATCATGACCTATACTCCAAGATCATACACCCATAAACAAACACCAATTCGAAATCGTCGGCGTACTGCCGCCTTGACGCAGATAAAATCCGATAGGTTCAGTTTTTCTGCGACGACGCAGCAGGCTGGAGACGTGACGTCATCAATTCTCAAAGACGGGCTCTGATTGGCTCGCTAGCCGCGGCGTCAACGCAACACCGAACTGTGAAGGCCCCCGTAGCGTCTGGTAGCTAAAGTAGCATTCATTGGACCGCACCCCAAAAGAGAGACCCCTGCTTACAGCAGGAAACTTAAATATAGAAGTAAAGAAACAATTTATAAGAACTTACATTTAGAGTTTGCTCCTATACGGAAATGAGGCATGGACAATGACCGCAGCGGAGAAAGTAAGGATAGAGGCCTTCGAAATGTGGTGCTACAGAAGAATGATGAAAATCAAATGGATCGACCGTGTTAGTGACGAGGAAGTCCTAAGAATGGTAGGAGAGAAGAGAAGCCTCATGAAAACCTTAATAAGAAGACGAATCAAACTTATAGGATAAATTTAAGTATACCGGGACTAGCCACGGTGATAACTTTTACGGGAGTCACCCGCAATGCACAATTGTGCGAAAAATCCACAGAGAAAAAATCATTCGCCTTGACCGGGATTCGAACCCGGATCCCTCGATCGAGGGATCCGGGTTCGAATCCCGGTCAAGGCGATTGATTTTTTCTCTGTGGATTTTTCGCATTATAGGATAAATTTTGAGACATGATGGTCTGATGAAGATAATCGTCGAAGGACAAGTAGAAGGCAAGAATGGAAAAGGAAGACCTCGAACAAAATATATGGAACAAGTGAAGAAGGATGTGAAAGAGAAGAAATGCGTAGGTGCGAAAAGATTAACTGATAGGAGAACTGAGTGGAGAGCTGCGTCAAACCAATCCTAGGATTGTTGACCAGTGATGATGACCAATGTTTGTATTCCGTTCTGTGGGCAGGCTGTTTTTTCGGTCCGTTTTCTACACTTTTATTTTGCCCGCACCTAAACGTAATATCAAAGTATAGCCCTGGGACCAAGTCTAAAATTTTCGTTCAGAGATTCCGCGTCGAAGGCAGTACATCCGATTCCTGCAGCACATGGTGCGACTGAAACTGACACTAAAGTGTGACTTCGCAAGATGCAGATAGACTGACGACACGCTGAACACGAAATACACGCATGATCTTCGGATTGGCCTGTAGGTGTAGGTTGATTTGGATTTTCAACTTTTTCTGAAATACTCAAGATTATGTTCGAGTTATGCAAAAAATCAATTCAAACTTGAACGTTAAGAACAAAACTTTGTTTGAAGCGCCTCTATCGACAAACCTGAAACCTGAAATGTGGTATCGAGGGAGTTGATCGTTCATTGCAATGTGGAATGTGTTCGTGTATCCAATATAATCAGAAAACAACTCACTTGGGCAACCAACGAATTTAAAGAGTAGGAGCTGTCTGGAGCTTTCCTGGCGAATTTTTTTGATTAAGTTCTTTCGGGCTTTCATTCGAGTGAGATAATTCACCTGGTCCAGCGATTAGAGGTCCATTACATTCTCCTCCATCACGGATTGATCCGTGAATACCCCATTCTTCATCACCAAAAGGGTGGTCTCCTATTATTAGTCGAATTTCACAAAAGATTATTACTCCTGGAGTACGTATTTCACTCTTCTGGATTTTTAAATGACCATATCTATTTTTCGCAATTACATGAAAAGTGAAAATTTTCAAGCCCGCGAAAACATGACGGCTAAGTATGAATGCTGTGAAAAGTTCGTGTGACGTATTTCTGATTCCCGCTGCCGCTGTGTGAGGCCACCTTGTTGCGAGGCTATGAGCGCCGCTGCGATTCAGGCTGCTAGCAGGTAGCAGAGTACCCTGCTAGAAGGTATAGCGCTTGGCTTAAATAAGGATTATTAATGCCCTATCAAACGAAGAAGGCTTTCCGACCATAGACAATTTTAAAAGGGTGATTATTAAGAGTTTTTTTCCCCGATCACCCCAGACAGCCCCCTGGCAGCAGACGCAATTAATTGCTATATAATCACAACTTTTGAGAGGCAAGCGTAATAAGGGGTGAAATAAAATTTAAATAATTAGGTATACAGGATTATAAAACTATCATTTAAAAATATACAGTATTTTTTTTGTTTGCGATAACCCAGAAAACGTCGGAATCACGCAATGGCAAATATTTACACATGTTTCTCGGAATGAAGGCAATGGTTTAAAGGAAATTATAAATTATTTATAATGGCACTTTTAGCAATATGATATAAAGCAATACAAGAATAGTATTTTTATGTTTATGGCGGTCACTCTGCTTCCAAATTGATCAAATAAAAATTGAATAAAAATTTAAATTCCTTTACAGACGGATTAAAATCAGAGTGATGTTGAATGGTATGGTTGTAATTGTAATTCGAAATCGGCCATAAAATGTATTAGTCTAGCTTGATCCGGATGATACATTGGTGAAATGAATTCGAAATGAAAATAGCTCGGAAGACACGGCACTGATACTTGTGTGTTTGTGATCAATGCGATCACAACTATGAAAGCCCTCCGTAAGGAATACTGCATTAACGACAGCTCGAAACATCAACAGATTGCATTTTTATCGCCCAGTGGATAAACTGGAAGAATCTTTAGCGAGAGATTAGCTCGAACTTTGCAAGTGTTCGCAAAAATTGACTTGGCAACCAGAAACGCATGAAACACGAATTCTAATTAAAAACAAAATCGAGGAGTAGTAAGTGAGGGTTCTGAAGACTAAAACATGGCTTTAACTATTATTAACATAATGACTCATAAGATGAAATTAAAACGAATTTCAATCATAAAAAAAAGGTGAAATCGAAATGGGCCCAAAATAGGCAGTGATTCCTAGCAATAAGTATATAACTCTCAAATAAACAAGGAAGGATATTTGTATTTGTTGTAAGAAGATGCTATCAGTCGAAATTAAATCAATGATGATGACAACAGATGAAAAGTATTTTACCAGTGAAACTGAACGAGAGAATACTTGAAGTTACATCCCTTGAACGTAATAGAGAAACGCGATTATTATATGCCGGAACGTATCGCAATTAAATCATAAGCCCCCACCCCAAAGGCGATCGCTAACTTAGTTCGTTCTCAGATCACCGTGGCGCGCACTTGAAGCATAGAATATTGCACCATTATTCACGAATCTGAATCAAAACTCATGTGGTATCACTATTTCCTTCCTGTATGCATTCGGGAGACACAAATGCGTGCCTAAACTGACGGCCACTGCAATACCACCACTAAAATATTGAATGTGCCCCTTGGTATCCCTCTCGATTTTGGACAAAAACGCATCGCAGCTAACAAAGTAAATATTCGATCCAACAAAGATGTTTGGCACGATCATATCACCGTACAGAAAATGCCATCAACCTCACGAAAACAGAATTAGGAACAGAGCGACGTATTGCATAGATACTAATATCTACTTCAGAAAACACCGCATTGCATTATGTCACGCACAGAAGCAATGTTAAACTCAATATCCAAATGGAACGCGTACACATGATATTAAATTGAAACAATAGTCGTAATTATTAAACACGGATAGTTTCTTACTGGGCGAGGCTTATATTACGCAAAATAAAAAACTGACAGGAACTCCGGGGGCCAACAGGTGATTGAAGCTCACGAAAAACTCATTGAAAGCTAAATAAATTTTCAGTATTGCATTCCAAGCAGCTATACATTCGAGAACAACATAAACAAGGGTCGTAACTTTTTTTCAACCTCCGATAGCTCATCAAAAACAGAAGACAAGCGACATGCGGATACTGCGCAGGTAGAGCAACAGCGCGTCCTCCGTACCACACGCTAAAGTCATATCCGACCGTAAGTTGTTATTTTAAGGTTACTATAGCAATCTCATTAACTGAACTGCAGCAATTGATTCTCCCGCCAAGTGTCCTCCGTGGAGAAACAGACAGAATACTCGTTGAATAGCTTCAGCATTTACATGTCTTGACCTTCATGCCAACAAAAGAGATTTTTTTTAATGCGATGTGGCTATAAGCTTGTGAAACAGTGTGAAACATTACGCCCATCCCAATTAAAAAAACAAAAGAGATTAGACATGTTGACTCCTGGAAGTGTTCGGAGCCAGGGCAACGCCCGTGTCATCTCAGCGCTGAGGCAGCCCAGCTGCATTGAATGATCCTTTCGAAATAAATAATTTGTGCAACGTGTTTGTGCAAAGAATCAGAACACAAACGATTGATGGGCTTTAGAAACATTACATTAGATGACAATGTAGTGTAGTCTACTAACTTACGCATACTTAAATGCACGTTTCTGAATTTTATTATTATTTCTAACAGCATATGGTAGTATAATTTGTTTGTATATGGTGGTAAAACAATTTGTTAGTATGCGTGACATTTTTTGGGCCGTGTGGTGTGGGAGTCCAATTGAATGCTGCATGCTGGTGATTGATCACCCCCTGCCAAACACCCTAAAGGTGGCTAGCAGGGTATTATGTAGATGTGAATGTACAAATACAATCGTAGGATTGAATGATCCGTGTAACTCTTTTACATGAGTTTAAGAAAATGTAGGGTGGTATTTTTTTACAGTGCTAGTGGTGAAATCAGGAGGCAAATAAATTCCCAAATACTGATATTTCGGTATGATAACTCAAAATTTGAAGAAACAGATGATATCCATTCGTGCATCCGTGAATAATAATTGATATTCGTTTGATTACTTATGGGCGAAAAAGAGTTCATATTATTCCAATTTATTTCAACATGGTCCTTAGAGAAAATTGCAGTTCTCATACCCACTGCAAGGAAAGCTTCGATACTTTTGATCACGTAACCTCCCACACATATTTTCGTGATCAAGTACCAGGAATGTGAAAACCATGGCTTTCGAACGAATTAAAATTAGTCCACTTGCTCTAGGGTTGTCAAAACGATAACAACCACGAGTGGATCTGGTTACTTAGTGATAATCGTATTTACTGTGAGTAGGAATTTTACTCGGCGGAGATTTGAGCGAAATCAGCTGAAAGGACACGAAGATACGACCAACTTCCTTGCTTATTTCCTCTCCGTGAATGAATCCGTTTAGAAATAAATGTGTTAACTTAGATAGAGTCCTTATTATAATAGCTTCATTGGTTTGAAAGATTCAAAATCAACTTTTTTCTTGAGTCATCTGCATCTATCCACTTGATTTCAAAACTTCCTCGTTTAACAAAATCAAAAAGTATGATTAATACTTCCGATTCGAACCCTATCCGAACTTTGCAGAAACTTCCGCCCACAGAATAGAGCTACTTCGCTGCGGAGCCCTGTATAAATGAGAGACACAAACGGCGAATCCAAATATGAATCCAAAGAGAGGAAATATCCCGCCACAAAGACCGAAATATTAATCCTATGGGTGCCTTCACAGCTCTGCGTTGCGTCGACGCCACGAGAGCTCCAGCTCCGCCAGCAAATTTTGTCCTTCAAAGCTCTGCGTTGCGAAAGCAAATGAAAGTCAAAAAGCGACGGCTACTAAAAATCGGCCCGGGTGCATATCATCTTATGATTTGGAGCCAAACGCACAATACATATGTTGTTTTGTGAATTTTAACGAAATTTCATTTCTTAAAATACTCTTATTGACTATAAACAGCATCGGAAGTTAATATGGAGACCATAAAGTCGATAATCATAGTGATGGCCCTTGCCTTGCCTATGCATTATTATGACCTTTAAGTTTGATTTTCCTGACGCAGAATACAGGAAAAATGACAAATTACATACACTCAGTGAGCATGAGTAACAGGAATGTTTATTTATTATAACTGTTGTTTAAATAGATTGTCGTAATCATGTCATCTAAATAGCTTCAACTGAGCAGATCATGAGGGCACAATTATTAGAGATAAATTGGAATTTAAACGACCGCAGTCACCAACAAGGAGCTCTCCCGCTGTATTTAGCTTGTGATACCATTGACGGGAATGTGTTACGCTAATCTATGCTCATCAGTGATTGTAATCCAATTTATGGTTAGCGCTTGTATTATGTTTAGGAAAGATACTAAATCTCTATGCTTAAAACTTCAAAATAATAGTGAATAATGAAATCATTATAGCATTTGTCACCCCCATATGACCTAATCTTGCATATTTGTATGCCATAGCTTCCCATAAAACAAACACCAATTCGAAATCGTCGGCGCACTGCCGCCTTCATGCAGAGAAAATACGACGCGCTCAGATTTTTCTGCGACGACGCAGCGAGCTGGAGACAAGACGTCATCAATTCTCAAAGACGGGCTCTGATTGCCTCGCTAGCCGCGGCGTCAACGCAACGCCGCGGTGTTAACCTGCCACGTGAACGGGCCAAGTTTACGCAACGGACTTGGACCTAAAAACATTTTCATACGGTTAATAACACAAATAGCCAACAACTGAATCCGTATAATTTTTATTTCATTAACTGCTTTATAAAACCACAATGCCCAAAATTTATTAAGCTAAAACGTAAGAAATTTTATTGAAAAAAATCCGCGTAAACGTGCTCCGATCCACCCTATGTAGATTTTATAAAGAAAATGTCTTTCTGACAAGCAATTTTGATACTCATTTGCGTAGTGTTATTGAATTTGTATCCTTATTTTATTATATTAAATTAAACATGATTAAAAACAATACAGCCGCTCTTGATTTATAAACGGTGTAACGAAACTGTAAGTTCATTGATTGTTAGGCGGTACGAAGTTCGCCGGGTCAGCTAGTATTATTGTAAAAGATTGTGCTATCGTTTATTACTGTAGTTTACCCACCTATATTTATCATCTATCTATAATAATAAACGATGACTGAACGTATCGTACTATTTGGAATTTTGGTTATTTTCCGACGTTACCGCTCCTAAGTATACACTGATGTAAAAATTATCTAAATATGGATTAACTCGCAAGCTACGTTTAGTTTAATAGCTTTAGTTAAAAAAAATCAGTACTGACTTTTATTTAGTCATCCGCATAGTTTATGTTGATGTTAAGAATGCCTCTTTAGAAAATTAAGTAAGACCACTTCGGACTCGAATCCTCCCGTATATTTACCGCAACTTCCGCGCACAGAATACACATACTCGGCTAAGAAGCCATGTCTTCGTTAGATTAAAAAATACTAATACTGGCTCTTTTAAAAAATTAAAAGAGTGAAATCACTACGAATTCAAATCGCCCTAGCTTTAGTTAACAAAATCAGTACTGACTTTTTCTCCTGTCATCTGCATAGCTTATGTTGATGTTAAGAATGCCTGTTTTAAAAATAAATTAAGATCACTTCGGACTCGAGTCCTCCCAAATATTTAGCGTGCCTACCACGCACATGATAGACCCTCTCGGCTAAGGAGCCACGTATTGGTGAGATATAAATGGAGAGTCGAAATATGAATCTATAAAGATAGGAAAAACCTCGATACGAAAGAAAACAATCCGACGGCCCAACGTCCGCGGGGGCGTGAATTACCTCAGTGCATTCCATGCGATAGTTTCAATTCTGATTGGGCTTTTGCTCCAGCAGGTTGACTCAAATTTTCCTAGTTCTGTTTCGCCCGCGTCCGTCCTCGTCGGTTCTAGTTGTCGTTAGGGATGCAGGTCGCATTATGTGCCACCCTTCCAAGTCTTCGCCGATCCGTCAACATCAGTTTAGTGGTTCTCGCGTGTGTTTACATCATGTTATTGGGAACGGTAGTTATTACGTGCAACAAAACATTCACTCCTTGAGCTTAACTCCAGGGGAAAATGGTCCCCCTCCGGCGTTAGTAGGGTGACGTGCAGTGGTGTCGACTCCATGGGGCCTGAGGGGGCCCGAGCCCCCTCGAAAATTCGTTATGGGTGTGAGGAAAAAAATACGTCAGGCTCGTCGATTTTCCCCGAAGTGTCCAGATATCAAGATTGAAGTTGGAGGTTCCAATGTTGATCATGCGACTCTCCTAAAATGCTTCAAAAACTCACTACTTATGAAATTTCACAGGGCAAGATCCCCGGTTTGGGCCCCCCAATATTTTTTGTAAGTCGGCATCCCTGGTGACGTGGAGGGGGTAAGAGGACCGCTTTCGAATAGAAATGATTTCCTTCTCAAAGCAGTCTTTGCGTCGAAAAACTTTTTAATCATCTCAAGATGAGAATCTACCCCTTCCAGCGAACCAAAATGGTGAACATTGACGTGATAACCAAGAACTCTATAAGGTCCACATTGTAAGGTCCTTGGTGTTAGCCAGCCTTACGGAGAAAGGATGTCATTCTTGTCGGACCTTTAAGGATAGCAACGTTGTATCAATTTATAGGATTAATAGCGTCGCTCGCTAGGATCACTCATTGATCGTTTTTTTTCCCAGTTCTAACGTTGCATGTATTTGCTCTAGGAATCATGAACCATTGGCAACTTTTGTCTTTGCATGAATATGCACTTATAGTTTACAGTTATGCGTAATATTTCTAAGTATGTGTATGTTGCGGTTCTCTTGCATGCTGCAAGTTGGTGATTAGTCACCCCCTGCCAAGCACCCTAGAGGTGGCTCTCAGTGTATTATTATGTAGGTGTAGAATAAGGTTATTACTTTTCTGTTCCGCAATTTAGGACGTATAGCTCACTTAACTGATGAAAACGACAAATCATGAGGGAGGCTTATCTTTCTTTATGCATAAATATTATTCTTCTTTGATCACAAATGCTTTCTTTATTCCAACAGCATTTCCACCCCAATTACATTCACAACTTTATCAACAATCGCAACTCATCGAGACATCAATAGCAACCGCAATGTTGGTCAATATTAAAAAGTCGTTGATTTGCAAATGTGAATACTCACCCGTTCTAAAGTAGGCAAAGTTTCACTACAGCGAACTTCTCCCATTCAACGCGAAATTCCGGAATTTCGCTTCTCTTCGAAGATGGACTTGATCGACCGCGTGGCTCCGTAGCCGAGTGGGCTTTTTCTGTTCGCGGAAGTTGTGGTGAAGTTCAGGGAGTGTTTGAGTTTGAATTTATTATATTTTTAAAAGGGGCATTCGTGACATCAGCACAGTATAACACACAGTAGACAGAGTAGACACACGTAGCGACGACGGAGTGCTTACTTTCGGTCTACTTACAAGGGGAATACACGACCTTCGCATCGCCGATCGAGCTCAAATTTTGCGAATCGGTAGTTTATGGGTAAAAATGTAATATGCCAAAGCGAGACGACGCACTTCTCGTAAAATTCCGAGAAAAAAGCAATTAAAAATCGTTAAAAATGAAGGTACGCTATATAAGCTGTTTTGAACGCTCATGTTAAACAATAGGGCGACAGCCCAGTGGTGTCCGACTGTAGAGGTGAAGGTAGCGAGATCGATGCTCGCTCAGGGAACTTTTTTTTGTGTTAATTTTTAAGAATTTTATTGTTTAAATTTTTAAAGTTCGTTTTCTTATCTTCGTTACTACTATGGAATATATTTTTAAAAGAGTTTTTAAAAATATTTAAATCAGGAATGGATCAGCTTGGGATTAGGAACTGAGGATGAAGGGTGGATAGAAACCCGGCGTAGGCATTAGCCTGCTCTTAACGAAAGGCGCCAAGGGGACCACGGCTTAACGTCCCATCCGACGGACGGTGTACTGCACAACTAGTGTAATCCACATTACACGCAGGGATTGAATTTAGGAATGCCCCTTAATTCTTTACCGAGATTTGGATGTGGAAGGCCAGTACACTGCCTCACCACTCCAGTTAATCCTTTATTTGCAATTTTCAGGACGGAACTCATCATTTGATTTGATTCGAAGAATCTTTGTTTCATAGCATGTTACGTAACCCACAAGTACAAACAAACAATTGCGCTCCCTCGCTATTCAATTGTCCACTTTGTTCGACTTATTTTTTCGAAATCATGACTTTTTGTTCACATATGTTCCAACGAGAGTAAACTGCATTCCGGGTGAAATTTGGGCGAAAGGATAAGTGGTATATTTATGAGCATTAATACGCAGTCGGATTTGTTACACGCTGCTAAACCGCGACGCGAATAATATTTACCCGGTAGAAGGGGTGTGTTCTTTGAATATTAAACGGAGAATATCATCAACTGTTGACACCAAGTCAAAGGAAGGATATCGTCAGCCAAGAAAACCTTTCCATTAAAGAAACGTCACGTAGTTAATTTAAGGGTTCGTGATACGTTGGTGGGTCCCCAAAAGGCCCTAAGTTAAGCCATGGGCAGTTAGTTCGCTAATAGTAAGTTGCATTAGCGTTCAATGCGGGGAAGAAAATGCTGATTAGTTTTCTTCAAAGTGTGCTGTGATACATGGTTTTGATAGTGGACACTAAGGATATGGTAAATGACGAAATGTATATATAGTTGCATGTATGTGATCTTGGAAGAGGGTCACGAAAACTCGGTGGGCCGGCATAAAACTGTGGAAAAACACCACACGATGTCCAATATATATCAAAATAACCGATGGAAAAAAGATCAAAATGGGAAAGTATTTCATTTAACGCAATCGCCTCCTAAAAAAAATTGGACGGCATTAAATATGGCAGAACCGTTTTTACGAAAATAGTCACTGGAACAAAAGTATCCATGGACCACAAAACAAATATAAAAACCAAAACAAATAAATAATGAGCACTCGTATACGATAAATGTATATATAAATAAATGTATATATAGATAAATGGGAGTATATGCCAGCACAAATCCCAACAAAAGCCAAAATTCATATATCGTTTACTCAGGCAACATCTCTTCATGCAGAATATTAAAGAAGAAAAAACTTCATTCGTAAAAGTGTTGGCGATCTGAATAGTATGCACTTCAAACAATAGAAAGTAAGAGGTGGAAATATTTGAAAATGAAGTTATGCTTGTAGTCATGGCTGCATCAACAAGGTAAACCTTTAAAATAACAAAAAACACTAACAGCAAAGCTTCGCGAAAGACTTCGAGTTAGAATAATTTGATCGTATTTTCAACCATATTTTGCAGAACATTGTGTTTTCTTTTCTTATTACGCAGACAATCAAAGGGGGCAAGTCGTGTGGAATTTATATACGGAATATTTGAGGCAGAGCTCCGAAGAAATTAGGATTCGTCAAGCGTATTGTGGGAATATTTTCGAATGAGAAAGTAAAAGAAAGGTGCTATTTAGCACTCGTCCGACCGCACCTTGAATATGCAGCGATATCACATGTTATCCGGTGCAGATATACTTAATCCGCGAACTGAATAAAATACAAAGGAAGGCTGCGCGGTTCGTCAAAAAACTGCTACGGGCGTACAGACAGCGTTACCCAGATGTTAAGCGAATTAGGCTGGGAGCCGCTAGAGACTTGGAGGCTGCGCGCTAGGCTTACATTGCTTGAACAATTGAGAATGGATATATCTTTAAGAGCGACACAGAGAACATAATATTAGAGCCACACTATATTTCCAGGTCGCACAGAAACGATAAAATTAGAAAAATATTTTGCCGAACGGATAGATATGCGAATTTACTTTTACCCACTCATTACGGACTTTAATAAATGCTAGGCGTAACTCTGTTTGAAAACTCAGTTTTAATATATAAGCGTCTGGTGTCCTAACACCTCATGCCACACGCGTTTTTAGCATAACAACAGAAAGAATAACAGTCCAAGAGAGAGGAAATTTCATCTGTCAATTAATACGAAAACAAACCTTATTGCAGAGTAGTACAGAAGAAATGATTCGTATAAATAGAAAAAAATGACGATTGAGAATTCCATGCGTAAAAGTGCTTACGGTGGAAATGAGATTCACATACAACAATGACATCAAAAAGAGAAAGAAATGACTGAAAATGCAGTTAAGTTTGATGTCATGTCTGCAGCAACAAGGTCGACCTCCAAAAGAAGAAGAACCCAAACCAACCAGTCTTTCGAACCGGCAAAGCTTTTCGAGAGACGAAAATTGGAAGTCAATCTGAAGGTCAACGTCTCTCTATTTCGTAAAGGAGTAAGCAGCCAAATTATCTTCATTCGATCGTATTTTAATAGCTTTTTTATTGTATATTTTACTGAACATTATGCTGTCTCTTTTTATTGCGGAGATATTAACTCCAAATCTGGAATTTGCCACGAAAGATTGCCCGTTTAAATGATTTCGTAAAAATATAAAGTGACGGTAGGTGTCTCGTAGTGTAAATGAAAACAGCTGGATAGGTTGTTCAGTCGTTAAACTTGAATATCTATAGCAAGGATTTCCTAATGACAAAGAATCCTTAACTTACTTAATAACTAAATGCATTAGGAAGAAGTGAACGATTAAGTTGGGAGCCTTTGCCATGCTTTCAAACCTTCAGTGGATATCGACGCAAGAACATATGAAAAGGTAATTCCGTTGTGAAGAAGAACGTTCATTAAAGGTTAATGTGTAGGTTTTCAGTAAATGCCAACTAGACAAGACTATTTAAATTACTTAATCACTATTTAAAATATTATCGAATAACAGCAGGCGAATCAATAATGCCTCGTTCACATTACGATCGTCCGAGCCGTCGTCGGAACTATCGTGCATTCACATTACGATGGTTAAAACCTGTGCTGCTCTCTAGTGCTGACATCTAAAGTGAACGGTATATTGACGGTTAGCAAAGCTGTTGAGGTATACATGGACAAGATATTACTGTGTTCAACGTGTATTTACCGAATAATTTTTCTTCCGCCCATATTCTTCCTTCCTAGGACAAATCCATGAAAAAAATAGAGCTTCACGAGCTTTTCGTCTTTCTCTTGTCGCTTCCGTTTCCGGTCTCCCAGCGCCTAACCATAGTAAAGTGGCAACGTTCGGAACTACGTCAACTATCGTCAGGACTTGCATTCACACGGATAGTTCGGTCAACTATCGTTAGGACGACGGCTCGGACGATCGTAATGTGAACGGGGTGATAAGTAGCATTGAGGCATAAACGTGTTGATGTTGCCAAGGAAACATAATACTGTCCACCGATTATAACAGCAGCGAAATGAATAAGGCAAATCCTTCACCAAATGCAAACCCTCTTCAAGCCTATTCATAACACAATGATATCCATGACGAATACTCAGGTGTAGATCAAGTTTTAGAAGCCACTAAGTAGTAAAATGACAAATTTTGAAATAAGTAAACTATGATCGGGAAATTTAAAAAAAAATCGTCAACTCCTTCTTGAGATCTACACAAAAAACCTAAACGCACCAAGTTCTATCGATGTTATTTTGTATTTTCCCTGCAATTGTTTCTAATAATTCCATTCACGTGGGAACAAGCCAAAGAAAAATAAAATCTTCAGTTCGTAGACGAAAGCATATAATCCCGTAGGTACACGTAAAAAAATAACTGCTTCCATTTCAAGTTAAGTTAGCATACCAATGGAAACTTTTCGGCATATAACATAATGAAACATTTTTTAATATTAAAAAATGAAATCCACTTACCATTTCTTTCCTCAGGATATCTCTCCGACGTAATATAATTCCCAGAAATGCCACTCGTATAACTGACACAGCACTATTTTCACACGGAAACAATTTACTGTAAATAATAAGAAATGGACACATATTAACATAATGCTATCATCAAGCAGAAACCAAGAGTACAAAATCCGCATGATTAAATATTATCGAATCAACGTCCGGCTATTGTGAACACGGAAAAGTTTAAATCGGAAATTAAAAATTACTTGGTGAAAAATAATAGTTAATCCACTTAACCGTTCATTTCAATTCTTATTATTTGCAACAGTCGTGTGATACAACGGTAAAGAAGAGAAAGTTAGCGAAGAAAACTTGAGAAGTCTTTTTTTTTGGTTGAATTCAGACGAAATATCGGAATAACTACGATAAATGTTAGCGATCACAACAGCTTGCCGGCGACACAAAGGAGAGAGACGTCTACTTCAAATACCAACGCGAAATACATTAAGAAATGAGTCCAGTAAGATCTCCACATAACATCTCGTGACTGATAGCATCTGGGTGTAACAACTGATGGTCAAATGGGGCAATCTTGCAAGAATTCCATCTCCTTGGTGGTAAGGCCCATAAAACTCGGAATATTCTTGCGGCAAGAGCTACCTACGAATACGAGATAACAATCGCTTCCACCAAACGATGGGGGACGAATACCTTCGTGTAACCTCTTCTCAAAAGCTCGTAAGAAATCACTGGAGGAGTTAATTCGTATGACCTTAGGGAAAAAGTACTTGGCAAGCAATTCGCATATAATCGCAATCATGTGTAATTAATTAGAATCCGCCTTAGTGAAAATAAGATCGCAATATGACCAATGGATCGCTGCAACGGACAATTTACGAACATCTGATACGCGAGACATTCTGACGGCATTACCTAAACTAGATCACTAGAGATAGAACTCAATTTATGAACAATTTAGACTCGCAATAGCTCCCAAAGTCGGGAAAGCGAAAGAGCGGTAATGAATAGGGGATGTATTGAAAATCGAAAAGAGAAAATATACCCCAATATCGTCCTATCTTTGGCAGAAACAATGTAAACACACAAATCACTAGCGAATATATCACGATTACGCTACCTTCAAACCTTTGAGGTTCTTTGCATTGGGTAATAAAAATAATCAAAGGCGGGATAAATCTCAATTAAGCAGAGAAATTCACGAATTATTATATGCACTAAGCAAAGCAGATTCACTGATAACTTAAACACTAAAATGATATAGCAATGACAGATGTATGGCACGATAAAAACGTACACTAATGTATGGCTTGCTTACTTACGTCTTAACTCAACGGCGGTTAGCAGGAAAGTGAGAAGGATTGCAGCTCCGTGGATGGGATTCGTCATTTGAGTGAAGGACGTTTATGACGTCACGAAAATTTGAGTCTCGTTTATTTCGTAAAAGAAATAAAAATAGAGTAGATAAAATATACTAGATAAAAAGTACTAAAAATTTTAAATTAAGTTTTAAATGTAATATTTTTAAATAAATTTATTTAATATAGGTTAAAAAACTATTACGCCACTTTTTGATCAACGATTTCGAACACCGATTGGCTTTTGTTTTCCTGACGTCACGTCTGCTTTCCTTGTGTTGCGGAACAAGTTCGACTGTCTCAGTGTCTGGGCCCAATTTTACTCTCCGACGGTTTTTAAATGCTGTATTCAACTCCTCATTTCATTTTCAAATCCTCCCCACCTCCTGACTTTCTTACCCCACCCACAACTCAACGGTCTTCTTTACCGTCATCACACCATATGACTCGTCATCTTTTGTCTCATTTCAAACTGTTTGAACACCGCCATAGCGTAACATTGTCTGCATCAACGGACAACTGTTTCTAACTCCATTGACGTCTGTATGGCGACCCAATGGATACACGAATGCAGAGACGTGATTATTTTTCGTGCACGCAGAGTTTGCTGGAGAAATTTAAAAACAGTGAAACAACGTGCGCATGAGAGGTCAGAGTTAGAAGAGAACCTGGTGCAAACAGCGGCTTGCTGGGACGACTTTAACGTGATTGGTACTGTTTGGGTCCGTGAGTAAAACATTATTATTAATGTGTATTATCATTATCATTGACATCGTATAATATGCATATCATTGCTTTATTCGTATTTGTTTGGCTAATATCCATCAAAATACAATAAAATGATCAACTGTGGGGATCTTATGATTCAATTTGCTGCACTTTTTGACTCGACAACTCATCACAAATATCTGGCCGCCCTGCGTTTTATCAGCGGGAAAATCGGTTTCCCTTCAAACGGTATTTCTTTCTTAACAAATCTTTAAACGGTACATTAACACGTACGAGTTAATGCGTGAATGCTTGGACGAATGTGGTCGATATGAACGGAACATGTACGAATGAATTAACTAAATTATAACAGGTTCTATTTCGTGTAGATGCATTCGCTTCAGTATTTTACACGATGCATTGTATCGCTCATTCACGCGTTCAAATGCATTCAGAAATTAAATCGAAATGGTTGATGTTCCGTGTAAACAGGCCGTAAGTGTCGTTCTCTTGTGTGTATTTTTACAGGTAAATTCTTCATTCCCGTTTTTCAGGGAAATGATCCTAAGGTTGATCTGCTTTACTGCTTACAGAGAATGGGAGTACGGAATGAGCTGTTCAAGTGGTATATGTCCTCTCCATGTTTACGTCTCTCCATAGCAACCTTTCGTTTGAGGCAGCGATCGAGTGAGTGATTACAATATAATTATACTCTCGTTAATCCCCTCAAATATAGTTCTACGCCCCACCGCAAATGTTCCATGGCGCCCTATGCGCTGCCAAGTCAATTGGAATCCCTATCGAGTTGAACTGGATGGATTATCAACATTGTTTTTCACTATTCAGTATCATAATATAATTAAAAGTAGGTACTTCATTCAATTTATGGGATAACCTCCCATAAATTGAATGAAAATCAACGAAAAGAAAAGTTGTCACTTATTGACATTTACCTACATGCACTATTTATTTGTTTATCATCTTATCAATATATTCCCTGCAAGTGATGTGAATAACGATAATGAAATAATATTTATTCAAACTATCGGATACATGCAACATCTATTTCTTACATCTACTTCCAAAATCCTTTCTAATGCTGTATCTATTCTTTGGTGTAATTTTACAGTGATGCTGTACCAATCGTCTTCCTGGGCATTATCCTGGTGTTAGTCTGGGCTGCTGTCACGGATATGAGAAATAAGCGAGGAGAAAATGCGGTGTCGATATTTGGTACGAATATGGCATCGGAGAAGAAATTCACGGGAAATAATATTGAACACGTGAGTAAAGAAAATGAATTTTCATATGAGTTAAAGTGAAATTACAACCTACACAGGGGTGCCAACCCCCCCAACCCCATGGCTGTACTTCAGCTTACCCTCACTGAAGACCTAATCCTGCGAAAACAGATATGCTAATAACCACGGATGTAGGGGGGAGTAACAGGGGTCATTACCCCCCTAATTTTATCTAAAACAATTTATTTTTATTGGTTCAACAATTTTTGTATCCTTGTAAAGAAGTATTGAGTGTGTTTATAGAGGGAGTTAGTTGAATATATTACGAACGCCAACATACTACTGTAGATCAGATCATAGAAATAAAATAAGAGATATAATAGACTGCGTAGGACACATTGATTCAGAATGTCGGTTTTCCCCCGACAGATAAGACGACACTATAAAGGCAGCGTAAGGACTTACTTAGAAATAGGTTAGTTCACATCTTGTGTAGCCTAATAACTTAACTCGGGGTTGCAATAAATCCTAGTGTTCGTCAGGGCTGCTGCCAAAATCCAATGTGACCGTATTTTAAAATTTTCAAATGCCTTTTTCCTTCAAACCCGGGCGTAAATGGACAAAACCCTTCGACAGTATTCGTGCCCAAGTGTCTACTATGAAATAAAAATGGTTTGATTTTCGTTCTTGACATAACTTACGTAAAGTCTCCTTTTCAGAAAAAAATACGTCATTTTTTTCAAATCATTCGTACATCTGCAATCGCTCTCTCTCGCTGTTGGGTGGTTTGGGTGCCCCAAATACTCCCCCCCTCCCCTAAAATAACCTCTCGCCTTCTCCGGCCACTCTTAATGACATCGTTAAGAAATAACGCCCCCGGCTTGACTCGAGCCACCAACCTTTGGGTTAGCAGCCGAACGCGCTAGCCGATTTCGCCACGGAGGAGGCGATGTGGGAAGATGATTTCTATTGGTCCAAGGATTTGTGTAGGTGATACCTAACTTTCACTTGATTAAAATTAGATGGAGAATTTTGTGTTTCTACAAATTTCAGAAGGGGTGGATACCATGATTTTTTTTGTATTTCGGTTCGTTCACACCAAACATTCCTACGAATCAGTTAACCAGAGGTGGGCAGTGGGTTTTAAAGTATAATTATGCTACACCTTGGCGATAAACAATTCTATATATACCTACACCCAGCGTTATTAATATACCCAGTAAAATTTTATTCCCACTAGCAAAAGTATAGATAAATATAATATATTTAGTTTTAAAATATGAAAATTATCCTTACTTGATTTTTTCCTTGCAATTGGAGTCAATAAACGCTTTCCACCAGAAAGAAGCCATCTCGTAAGATCCGATAATCGTTTGATACTTTACTCCCCTTCCGTAACTTATTTTTGAACACAACAAGCTACACAATGCAACACAATCACCACAAGGGGCTTCCACACGTACACTATAGAGCACACTTGACACTATATGCACCATGCGCTAACCCAGTGATTTCCAAATTCGGATTATTTTCTCAATCCACATTCACCAATTCACTTATTCACATTGCACCACGAAAGATTAACATCTTCGATAAGTGTAAAACACTTCCTTCATGTTATCAGAACACGGGAATAATTTCTTCACTAGACAGAAAAGGCACACTCAGGAATAGAAATCAACACTTTCGTTACACGGTTACCCAGCAACTGAACGATATTCAGAGTCGCTTCGCATAGTCGATGCGATATTTTTTCTCAATCACCCTCAACTCTGAATTGAGTCATCCCAATGCCTTATAGACACGATCTCTTTCTACGGTTAGTACGTGACTACAGCTCCCTGCAATTTTAAGCAAACATCGAAGAAAATGCGGCCAGCCGAACGGCAGTTGTTCGCCATGTTCACAGCGAGAGTGAATGAAATTAGCGATCACTCACGATGACTTCTCACGGGATTCACAGTGATTCTTTGGGTATGTGTAATGCTAATATACGCTCCTCAGTGATTGTAGTCTAATCTACGGTTAAAATGTATCTCATGTTTAGTAAAGATTCGAAATATCAATTGCTTAAAACTTGGAATTAATAGTGAATAATGGAATTAATAGCATTCGTCATTCCCATTAGAGCCTCCCCTGCATATTTGCACACCTTTAAGCTCCGCATAAACAAACACAAATTCGAAATCGCAGGAGTACTGCAGTCTTCACGAAGAGTAAATAAAATACGAAAGGATTTTTCTTGGACGACACAGCGAGCTATACGACAGTCGGATGCACCGTGTGAATGATAGCGATCATTCACGATGTCTTCGAGTACGGAATCCAGAGTAATCTTTCCCTTTGAGCACATTTTTTCCGACATTCTGTTACAAATAATTCTCTTACTTTTATTGAATTTATATGGTACCAATTCTATTTTTAAATAATTATTTTTTTCTCATGGAAATGGAGTTTTAATATCTTTCTCAAAAGCTTAAAAATTGTCAAAATGACTGTTTAGGTGTTTCTGTTTTATTTATGACGCGTGTTCTATTCGGGAAATCTCTACACCATGTTACGTCCATCCACTTTGACATTTTAGTCAGCATTTATGCATTACAAGTGCCTTATTACTTTTTGAATTGAAATAATCTCCATATGCCATAGTGAGGGACGAGTGGTAAATCAGGGGCTTAGAAGCTGTAGCGACTGTTCTTGCGAAGCAGCACTGTTCATTTTTACTTTTTCATTGCAGAATTATTTGCAAAAAATTGCTCATTTGCATTGATAGGTCAAGGAAGAGGTCGTACTTAATGAATATAAATTAATTTTTACATTAACGAAGGAATATTTAAAATCATTACTACCGTAAAATGAAGAGTAGTGGTCATTCTAGGTATGATGCAGAGTAGCGATGAATTTCTGGAAAAAGAACAACTACCCACAACATAGCTATATCATTCGGGATACCCAATTAGAGTCAGTTGAATCAGTGAAATATCTAGGAGTTAGACTCAATAATCATCTATCGGGAAATAACCGGTCAAGCTAATCGTAAAATGGGTTTTCTTAAATGAATACTAGGAAAGTGCGACGACAAAGTGAGAGATATTAGCTACTTTTCCCTCGTAAGATCCCATTTAGAATACGCTGCCAGTGTTTGGGACCCTCATGAAAAAGGCTTAATGACAGAGTTTAAAACGCGTGCAAAGAAGAGCTGCCAGGTATGTGAAAGGTCGTTACGATAGTCTTGTTAGTGTAACTGACCTCTTATATAAACTCGGATGGGAATCTCTGTCGGACCGTAGATAGAAAAATAGACTAAACCTTTAAGACAAATTCAAAAGCAGTGTATTGTCTGACGAATTCAGCCATATCTTACGAACGCCAACATACTACGGAAGATCACATTATATAAATAAAATAAGAGAGAGACAGAGAGAGACACTGTAGATCAGACAGATTCAAAATGTCTTTTTTTCCACGATGAGTAAGATCTTGCGCCGCTTAAGATAACGCTGCCGTTATAATTCTTAGATTATAACGGCAGCGTTAGGAATGATAAATAGATTTCATTACTTTGTAGCGTAGCCTACTAACTTATGTATACTTAGATGCTTGTTTCCGAATTTCATAATTATTATTAATAACAGCGAGTGGTAGAATAATTTGTTAGCATGCGTGACGTTTTTTGGACCGTGTGGTGTGCATGTGGGAAGCCAATAGCATGCTGCATATTGGTGATCATGGGCGCAGCTAGGAATAATAACTCTAGTTTCCCTCTCCGAATTTCCATGACACTTTTGTTCAATAGTTCTTTGCAAAAAATGTTATCTGCATGAGGGGCGCAGCTAGAAATTAAGGCTGGGGGAGTGGGGTTTAGGTGCAACTAATACCGGGGTGTGTGAGTGTTTAGAATACCAACCAGGATACGCGGTAGGTGCGAGATTAATAAATTGCGGAATTTCAAAGATAAATGGTTCAAAATGGTCAGTTTTAAGGCCATCTGGGAGATATTTTATCAATCCTTACACTATTCTATTAGTAATATAAAGCCAATCAAGTAAAATGGATTAAACTTAAAAATTTCCTGAGCCCTGGGGGGAGAGGGGTTTATCCCCCAAAACCCCCCTCGCTGCGCCACTGTCTCCAATGATAGGTTCTCCGGGACCAAAAGAGTCATCACTCATTGAGTTATCATTCTATGAATCACTCGGTCATTCCCACCTTCTCTTTTTCCATCGCATATTCAGCCATTTTCCACATTTAACATTCAATTAAAAGCAAATCAACGGTCATTTTTCCACTATCATATCAGCCTTCCCCCTCAAAAGGGTGAAACAAATGATTGCGTCATTCAGGCTTTAGTAAAAATAAATAACAAAAAGAATGCTAAGAAAAACTCAAAGAAAGAAATCCTAAAATAATAAATTTTCACCTCCGAATATCAGTGGCCTCTATTAAAATCGTAAATTTTATGAGGAAGTTTTTTCGTGATAACGCCGCGTTGACTCATTTTTGGTGGAAAAAGAACTTTTTCAATGATTAATTTTATTAACCATAAAAACCTTCATCAATTTAATCACCACGGAAGCCTCCGTAAAAGTTAACTCTTTGCCGCGCCACGGCGCTGCGTGCCTTCCACTTTCAAAATTGCCTCAAAGAGAGTGTTATAATACTAAGTGAAGAGTTCTCGGGATCGCCACCGGGTCAGGAGCTCCATATCTGCCGACGTTTCGATGACCGAGTCGGACATCGAAACGTCGCGTCGGCAGATATGCAGTTCCTGACCCGGTGGCGATCCCGAGAACTCTTCACCAAGTCCATTCGCCGGGAAAGCACGAAATATTTCTTCGTTATAATACTAGTGGACAAATATTAGCATTTACTTTTAAATTCAGCACCTTTTCCCAATAATTGGAATGAAAATCAAAGCGGTGGAAAGTTTATTTGCTTTCAATTGGAGCAACAATCAAATTAGGAAACTTCGTGGCTTATTATCGGGTCGGGCGGCTGCCAATATATATCCCATCCATAAAGGAAAAGGTGCAAGTTCGAGCTAGATTTTTCTTCTGAAACGTACAGTAATGACTGAGGTCTTTCTTGCCATATAGTTATTTTTCGATCGCGTCTCGTCCCCTCATAAAGATTAATTTCCACTGTATGAAAAAAATATTCAAAAAATTGTAAACCCTTCAATGTTTAATTACATATTATATGAAAAAATTATTAAAATCAATGTTTCTCCAAATATTTCTTAGGAAAAATTAATTTTTTCAGAAAATAAGCTATCAAATTTATAGAAATCAAGCTTATCGAACCGCGAGCGAAAGTGAAGACTCGATTTTTGCAAAAATTCCGATTTGAAACTTTTCATTGTTAATTTCATTTCAAAATGTTTGCGGTGACTTTATGGACAAACCAAATATTTAAATAGCTATAGTTCCTTAATCTTTATACACTATATTATCAGACTGTGCCATTTTAGCCCTCCAAAAAAATTGTGAAAATTTACGGTTTCGTCAAGGTTTATTTTTATTTCCGCCCACCGTTAGCCGTAGAGGGGTAGATTGGCATGGAGCATGGTAAAAATATTAGCATTTTTGGCATGTCTTAATAATCACCTATTAAAACTGGCTTAGGTCGGAAAGTTTTCTTCGTTTGATAAGGTATTAATGAATCTTTTTTAAGCCAAGCGCTACCAGCCAGCAAGGTACTCAGCTACCCACTAGCATCCTGCGTCCTATCAGCGCTCAGAGCCTCGATCAAGGTCAACTCACAAGGTGGGAGGGGGAACCAGAAATGCGTCGCACGGACTTTTTCCCATCATTCCTACTTACGCGTCGCGTTTTCGCGCGCTTGAAAATTTTCACTTTTCATTTAATCGCGTAAAATAGATATCGTCATTTAAAAATCTAAAAGCGTGAAATACGTACTCCAGGAGTAATAATCTTTCGATTTAGGCAATAAAAAAATAATAGGAAACCACCCTATTCTATTAAGCATCGCCGTATATATGAAAAATAACTTGTTTTAATTAATTCAACCGCTCCGCGTCTTTCTCCTCCTGCCTTCTACGCAGTGGCGGATACAGATGGGGGCGCAGGGGGGGCGCGCCCCCCCTTTGCGGGACCGCTCACATTGCCGAACATTGTAGAATCACAGTTGTAACTTTTTTATATCGTAAGATATTGACTTATATACGTGAATAATGATTTTAAATAAAGCTTTCTTCAACTACTCACATGGCTTGATTAATTTTTTATTACGATAAAAGTAAAGGTAGCTCAAGATATCTTTTGCGCCCCCCCCCCCCCTTGAGTTTTTTCTGTATCCGCCACTGCTTCTACGTGTACCTTTCTTCGAAATATCGTAGCAAAGGAAAGGTTAGATCAGAATTCGCGGGCAGTTTCTTTTTTTTTCAACCTCCGATAGCGCAACAAAAACAATGTACAAGCGACAGGTAGATACTGCGCCGGTAGGGCAGCTGAAAGTCCTTCGCACCATACGCTCAAGTCATTTCCGACCGTAAGTTGTTATTTTAAGGTTACTATAGCAATCTCATTGACTGCACTGCCTCAATTGATTCTCCCGCCAAGTCTACACTGCGGAGAAACAGACAGTAAAACTCGACGAATGGCTTCAGCATTGACTTGTCTTCACCTTTATGCCGATAAAAGAGGATTAATGCTGCTGCTCATATTTAAAAAAATTACGTCCATTCCCATTCAAAACAAAAGAGGAGACATGATGATTTCTGAAAGTGTTCTGATCCATGACAACGCCCGTCATCTCAGCGCTGATGCAGCCCAGCTGCTCCTTGACCAATTTCAATGAGACATTTACGATCACCCACCGTGCAATGCCCATCTATTGCCGTACGACTTCCATCTTTACGCTGAAATGAAGAGTTGGCCAGAAAGGAATCATTTTAAAACGGGCGATGAGCTTTAGGACGAAGGCGTAATTCATTCGAAGTGATTGGCGGCAACCTATCCTATAATAATAAACTTGTCCACGGGCACGACCTATTCCTCAACCGCCGATGCGATTATGTCGAAATGACACCACAAGAGTGCTCAGCATTTTAAAAAAATGCTCAAAATCGTACTTTTGTAAAAATTAAATCTCGTTTTCAAGACCCAGAAGAGCGTCAAAATCCATTTTTCGGGCAATCAAAATCCTAACATTTCCCGGGGGGCGGCGGGGTTGGCGAATCCTCCTCCAGCAGAGGCCCCCCCAATCACCTAAAGACCGCCCCTGGGTGCAGCGAGATGCTTAGAAGAGAGCGGCATAATTACGTATAGAGAAAAGATATGTAAGTGTTTGTAGCCAACTAAAAGTGGCGATAATATCTACGTGTTTCATATATGTGAGTACATTTTTTCTTGTGAACAAACATCCCCTACTTTATGCCTCGTATTACATATTAGGAGCGACACGGAGATTATCATCATTTATATTTCCAGGTCCGAAATAATAGGGTAGATACCTTCATCAAAGAAAACGAAATGCATTGATTGTGATTCGTTACCCGCCATTAGTGTATTCATAATATACAAATTACTTGGTTTTAGATACCCCAGTTTAGACGAATGGCAAAGGGTCAATTTTATCCTCATTTGAAAAAGGCGAGATTGGCGCCCATGCGATGCCACTCCACGTGACGTCACAGGACCTAGTTTCTATACGAGTAGATAGGAGTTTTACATAGTCTGAGATTACCAATGCATGCATGAGGCACAGAGCTCAGGGAGACATCTTTTCATAATCATCTATTAAAATTGGCTACTGTCCCAAAGTTTCCTTCGTTTGATAAGGAATTAATAATCCTTATTTAAGCCAAGCGCTACCTGCTAGTAGCCACCATCGCAGCGGCGCACAATATCCTCGCCCCAAGGTCACCTCACACGGCGAAAGCGGGATCCAGAATGACGTCAGATGGGCTTTTCCCGGCATTCATACTTAGCCATCGCGTTTTCTCGCGCTTGAAATTTTTCACTTTTGAATTAATCGCGAAAAATAGATATCGTAATTTAAAAATCTGAAAGCGTGAAATGCGTACTCCAGGAGTAATAATGTTTCGATTTAGGCAGTATAAAAATATTAGGAAACCACCCTATTAAGAGATATTTTCAGCCGAACGCATAGATATGGGAATTCGTTTTCCCCCCGACAACAATGTAGGACTTTAATAAATTCTAATCGTAATATTGTTTGAGTAATAGTTTTTTTACGTGTACACATCTGGTGTCCTAACACCCCCTGCCACCAGCCTTCTTTAGGCTGCGCTTGAGGGGTAATATGTAGATCATGGTAGCCAAGTTTTCACTAAGAATCAAAATCGTTGGTAATTTTATTATCTCAAAAAGAAAAATCGACTGCTGAGATCAGTGTTTAGATTCCATTAAAATCACAAAACAGACAAATTCGAATTCACTTGCAAAATACAATTCAATCCCTATGGTAATTAGTAATGCATGTTCTGTAAAAGTAATTAAATTACTCTAGAGCGATTAAAATTGCGAAGAGAGTAATTTTTTTATAAAATTTACAATTCTCTCGAAAGAAACAGCTGAAATTTAATTATCCGTGTCCAATAGAAGCTTTCTCCATAATTCCATTCGTATATCATGGGCATATCCCGCGAGGGGCAGGACAGCTGCCCCTCGCTGCCCCCTCCCCCCAAGAATCACAACTGTATTTAAGGAAAATAATATTTTTGAAGCAAATAATTTTAAAAACGAATGAAGAGCTGTTACAGTTTACTTAAAACGTTGATTTCATTCACATTTTCCATGCCTAAATTTTACCTACAACTTGAACAACCATGGCTTCCCCCCCCCTATTTTTTTGACGCTGGATGTGCACTTGGTTTTTAGTGAAGGCCCCACCCCCCTCCAAAATTTCTGTACCTCCGAACTCTGCTCTCTGAACCACAGGCATACCTGGAGATCAAGACTTCTTTAGCAAGTATCAAAACTGCAGTTTGGGGTGAGAAGTACTCCACTTTTCACCTATCATAATAACTCTCTCCCTCCTTCCAAGGCCTCATCCTACCATGTGTTTTTCCTATCCTTAACCCAAACAGCACAAAGTGAGTAACATGCACATAATATTCAAATTTTATGCGACTATTGTGCCACCACAATGATATAAATCGTGCATAAAATGTGCATATAAATAGTATAATGTCCTCATAAATTGCGATATATGCGCATAAATTGCGGAATATATGCACTGACGAAATGGCATTATGTTTGCATATATACGGAATATATGAGGACATTATACCATTTATACGCTCCTTTTATGTACAGTGGTTTCCAAAAGTTTCTTAACAAATTGAGCGGCGCCAGTTCTGCTCCTCATTAGAAATTGAGCTTCCCTTACTGCTATTATTGTCCTTGGTTACGCGCCACATATATTACGCTTATGTTGTTGGTGGTTTTCGGGTATTGCTGTGTAGAAAACATTTTAACTCGACGTTTCACTCCTCCTACTGGGAGCGTTATCAAGAGAATGGAAGGAATTTATTCTCGTCCCGAGCTTATATATGTTTTTTTTCGCTACCCATTGTTGTGCCGGATTTGAATTTTAGCCGATAGCCGTTGGCCATTATATTGTGCTAGGAACCCTCTCCATATACGGCTTAGGTTATACCCATCCTCCCTATTAAAGTTATTAGGTCTTTTCGCTATCTCGATGGATTCACGTATAAGACGCGGATGGTATTCTTCCGTCTTCGCTAATACCCGACCTATAAGTTAGCCCGTTATCTCTCAAGAGGCATCCAGGATTTCGTCGGTAGAACGGACTCCTTCATAAAAAATTCGGCGCATTTTATAGAGATCCTGAAAGACCTTCGAGTGACCGAAAGAGATATTTTAGTCAGCTTTGATGTCACGTCGCTGTTCACCAAAGTTCCTGTCCCCGATTCAGTGGAAATTTTAAGAACTCTTACAGGTGATGGACTACCAGAAGACTACCCAAACTTGGTAGAATTCTGCCTTAGAAACAATTACTTCCTTTACAACGGGCAAATATATGAACAAAAAAGTGGTGCGGCAATGGGTTCCCCACTTTCACCTGTGATTGCCAATTTATATATGGAGTTTTTCGAGAAGAAGGCACTTGAGACGAGCGAGAAGAAACCATCATGCTGGTTAAGATATGTGGATGATACCTTTGTGATCTGGCCACATGGAAAAGAAAAACTTGAGGAATTCCACGTACATGTAAATACAGTACATCCAGACATAAAATTCACAAAAGAACTCGAAGAAGGAGGTTGTCTCCCCTTCTTAGATGTACTGGTTAAAAGAAAAATGGATGGAAGCCTAGGCCATTCAGTGTACAGAATGAAGACCCACACAGACAGGTATCTGAATTCAACATCGCATCACCACCCACAACAAAAGGCCTGCGTCATTAAAACGCTAACCCACCGAGCCAAAATCGTGTGTGATGCTGAGCATATCAGTGATGAAATGCAACACCTTATGTGGGCACTGAAAGGCAATGGTTATAGTGTCTCTTTCATTAAAAGAGCAATGAAAGAAAAACACCCTCCTCAAGATGACGGCCACAAGGGGAAGAAGCCACTTACATACGCTAAAATTCCATACATCTCCGGGGTCACCGATAGAATCGCCAGAATCCTCCATAAAGGCAACATTAAGACTCGCTTCTGCACCGTGAAGAAGATTCAGAATATCCTACCTTCACCGAAGGATAGCCATCCTCCCCTTCAATCTATGGGAGTGTATGAGGTTCCCTGCTGCTGCGGCAGAAGCTACGTGGGACAGAGCAAGCGTTCAATCTCCCAAAGGCTTAAGGAGCACGAAAGGGCGTTAAAATTACATCAGTGGGACGCATCAGCTGTTGCTGAACATTTTGCCTCCAGCCCTGGGCATAGAATAATGTTTGACGCTACACGGGTATTAGCGAAGACGGAAGAATACCATCCGCGTCTTATACGTGAATCCATCGAGATAGCGAAAAGACCTAATAACTTTAATAGGGAGGATGGGTATAACCTAAGCCGTATATGGAGAGGGTTCCTAGCACAATATAATGGCCAACGGCTATCGGCTAAAATTCAAATCCGGCACAACAATGGGTAGCGAAAAAAAACATATATAAGCTCGGGACGAGAATAAATTCCTTCCATTCTCTTGATAACGCTCCCAGTAGGAGAAGTGAAACGTCGAGTTAAAATGTTTTCTACACAGCAATACCCGAAAACCACCAACAACATAGATAAAAGAAGCTGTGAAAGTCTTCAGACGAAAAATATATTACGCTTGTTTGTAAATAGATGTTGTTCTTAGGTAAGAGCGCAGAATATACCGTGTTACTGCATATTTATCTTTCTTTCGTCGAATTATTTAGTTTAAAATGATTTTTTCGTGAGCTCAAATGACTTTCTGGCTCCCAGAGTTCCTGTCGGTTTGTATTTTGCGGATTATATGCGTTGCACTGCATGGAACTATTCGTGTTTAATAATTACGATTATTGCATCTATTTAACCTCATGTGTATGGGTGCCATTTGCAAATTTAAGTTTATGATTACTTCTTTGCGTGAAATATTGCTTTGCGGTGTTTTCTAAAGTAGATATTTGAGGTTAGTGTGCACTACTTCGCTCGATTTCTAATTGCATTTTCGTGAAGTTGATGAAATTTTCTGTATTGTGAAGTGATCGTGCCAAACATCTTTGTCGGAATGGAGATTTACTTTGTTTACTGCGAGGTGTTACTATCCAAAATACGTCGAGAGAAATGCTTAGGTGCATATTCAACATTTCAGTGCTGGTATTACGGTTGCAGTCGCCTCAGGCAGGCATTTGTTGCTCTCGCATACGAAGGTATACTATCGTGTGACGAATGATATAATATAAGTTTTGATTCAGATTCGTCAGTTTTGGTGCAATCATTCTAACTTTTCTTTTGTTTAATTTCATTGAGAAAGTATTTTTCCCTTTAGGGTCATTATTATAGATTTACTTTCGACTGATAACATATTCTAGTAGCGAATGAAAATTTCCTTCCTTGTCTAATTTGAGAGCCAAATACTTATTTCTAGCGATCCCTAATCCGGACTCATGTCGATTGTACGTATTTTGTGATGTATTAATTATCAATATTATTTTTAATTTCGTCATATGAGTGATTGTGTAATGTTATAGTCGTGTTTTTTAGCCTTCATAACCTTCAAATACTTCTCGAATTTGTTTTTATTTACTATTCGTGTGTCATATGCAGCCCCATGACACTTCCTATCCCACACCATTGGGAACCCATGGTCTTTTATTGAAGTCGTTTCCTCTACCTGCCGCACGTTTGCCGGGGCGGCGCCACGTATTCTGGAGGGCAAGAATTAGCGGGTAAGTTAATTTCCGTATTGTTGAGCGCATACTACAGGTGAGTGGAAATAGTCATTTTTGTAATTAATTAAGATTTAGTTTTCATTTATTTTCAAAATTTTAGTCTTCTGCATTATTTCCTTATTGTTCTACATTAATATTTCGTGGATATATATCGCGGATTTACTGAAAAAAGGAAAATGCCGTGGACGTGTGTGGTACCGCGTTGCACCACTGGTTATGGCCACAAGACTTCGGGGATTTCGCTTTTTAGAGTCCCCAAGGACCCTGAGAAGCGATGAAATAGCTGTACGATTCCTTTTTTGGTGTGCTAAAGCTCCAAAATTTATACATATTTTAAATTACAGGTTCTGCTGTTCCAGTGGTCAATGTCATTCACAGTAGAGGAATGAAGTAACACTGAGAAAATGCAAGATGTGCGACGGCTTTCATAAACTATTCATCATTCTCTCCTACTAAATTGAATCTCTTAGAATGATTAGTAATTAGAAATAGAAATTAGTAATAGAAAGAATTAATAGAAATGTTAAATTGTGAGTACTTAAAATTTATTTTTAATGACATTACCTTGCATTGACTGTATAAATAATCTCAGTTTCAATAGCATTGTGTAATCATTCTGGAAATGTAGATTTGATGTGTGTGTACATTATATAAGTTGGAAAAATGTGAATCGTTTTCATTCTTAATACCTCTTTCGATGATTTCTTTTAATGCAGCTGTTATTGATGGTGCGTGCAACTCTCATGAAAAGTACATTTACCGCGTATTAGCAGTATTAGCCTGTGGTTTCTGTCGTACTACTCATCTTATTTTTGGGCGAGGGATAATATTTCAGATTTGCCAGCACCTGAAAGTGATCAGACATCCGCAAATCCCTCGGATTATATCCATTGCACTGTTTTCGTGGAAGTTTATTCGGAAATTATTTGCAAAATCTCTTTCGTTCTTATCTTTCATATGGTATTTTACTTCCTTAAATCTCAAATTATTCCTTTGGGGTGTAGGCAAGCATCGTTATAAAATAGCCTTTAACGGTAATAATGGTACTTCCGGAAATTATTCACCCTGTTCAACGATTAGATATGCCTATTCTATGCCCGCAAAATGTCCCTAGGATAGAATCATTTTTTTAGGTTTGCTGTGCCCTGCCATTATTATTATCACTTGATCGAGACTCAGGAGATTAAAAACATTAACATACGTCACTTCATAAGAAGTATTTCACTTCGGCCTTGGTAAGAAGCCGTTTGTGTTTCTGATATTATATTTGTTAATAGTGTTTGAAAGTAAGGAATAACATCTATATTCTTATAAGGCCGTGGAAACATGCCGATGGGCTCAGAGGCAATGGTGCGTACGTAGCTTCTATGACAACTTATATTAACGTTTACCACAAGATAGCTATAAATAATTATTTCCTTAAAAATACCTTTCCTCACTACATAAGGTTTTAACTGCTGACAATCTCTCGTTATGGCTGTAACTGATTTTACAAAGGTATGGAAGCAGACGTAGCTGAAATCCAACGCCTTCCATTTGATTAATACTCACGTATGAGAACGATTTCTAGGAATTTTTCGCTATAAGATGTTAAGTGCATATGAACTTGTTAACTAGTAACCACTGTCGATGTGTTTATATTCATTTTTGCCATAAATTAGTTCATAATTACTGAAGTATCGTACACAGATACGTAGGAAACTTGCCCTTCAGGATAGGTGGCGCCCCTACCGGCCTCAACGGGAAACGGCTTCATTAAATGACCATGCCTGAACGGAGAGTGTCCAGACCTTCTCATATTCTAAGACCGTGGTACTGATAGATTACTTGGACCAAGAACCCTACATATAGGGTTATATATATATAGGGTTCTTGACTTGGACCTTCGCAAGTATTCGCAACAATTGACTTGGAAACCAGAAACATATGACCATATGGTGTTGAATTGCAGGTAATGTTAAAATGCAACATACAATTTATGAATTATTAACGGGGTACCTGACATACCGCGTGAGATTCGCGTAAGTATTCTAGGCACAACCACGGTAGGGCTATGCACTATTCCTTATGGCTGAATTTTTTACGGTACGTTCACGTAAAACGCTGGTTACAAGCGCCTGAAGACCAGCAGTTTGTGTCCGGCGTTTACAATCGCGGACAATTTTTGCGGCCTTTCACTTAAGAAGCCGGAAACAAGTTCTAGTCCTCAGTTGTCGAGATGTATTCGTCTAGTGATGAAGTTTTTTTTTATAAGAAAACGCCGAGTTTATGCTAGACAGCAAGAAATCTATGGTGCATGATATTAATATCAAAAGAAAGAATTGAAATCGAAAGAAATTTTGATGTTATTTGTCTTTCATTTGCCAGTTCTTGTCTTTTGATTGGATTGAATATTTAGGAGCTGTACACAGTCTCTTTTGAAGCCTGCTCACAATATTCACTCACAAGTACAGTATCATCTGCTTCACTATCCACTACAACACACGAGTTATGAGCCAGTTTCTTACCAATGGAACATTCGATCCAGCCTTCAAATGATTTTCAATGAAAATCGCCGCAGTATAAACATAGAGTCTTTTCATTCTATAATAGGGTGGTTTCCTGTCTTTTTAATTGCCTAAATCGAAACATTATTACTCCTGGTGTACGCATTTCAAG
Organism: Ischnura elegans; assembly: GCF_921293095.1. Classification (NCBI taxonomy): domain Eukaryota; kingdom Metazoa; phylum Arthropoda; class Insecta; order Odonata; family Coenagrionidae; genus Ischnura; species Ischnura elegans. The sequence goes on from NC_060251.1 coordinate 104,953,936, forward strand.
CTTTTAGATTTTTAAATGACGATATCTATTTTTCGCAATTAATTAAAAAGTGAAAAATTTTAAACCCCGCGAAAACGCGATGGCTAAGTATTAATACTGGGAAAAACCCGTGTGACGTCATTTTGGTTCCGGCTTGCGCCGTGTGAGGCCACCGTGGTGCGTGTCTATTTGCGCCGCTATGATGCAGGCTGCTAGCAGGTAGCAGAGTACCCTGCTAGCAGGTAGCGCTTGGCTTAAAACAAAGAAAACTTTCCGACCATAGGCAATTTTAAAAAGTAGGTGATTATTAAGAGATGTTTCCCTCGGCCCTGTGCCACATGCATGCATTGGTAATCTCAGACGGTATTAAACTCCTGACTACTCGTATAGAATCTAGGTCACTGTGACGTCACGTGGAGTGGCATCGCATAGTCGCCAATGTGGCCTTTTGAAATGAGGTTCTACATCTACATAATACCCCGCAAGCCGCCTAAAAGGCGTGTGACAGGGGGTGTTAGGATACCAGCCGTCTACGCATAAAAAATGAAGTGCTCTAGGAAGTTGGGACTAGCATTTATTAAAGTCCTTTATGGTTCGGGGGAAAAACAAATTACCATATCTATCCGTTCGGCAAAACATCTCTTTTAATTTACCGCTTCTATCGGACTTAGAAATATAGTTTGACTCTAATATTATGTTCTCCGTGTCGCTCTTGAAAAAACCCATTCTCAATTGTTCAAGCAATCTAAGCCTAGCGCGCAGCCTCAGATTCTCCAGCGGCACGCGCAGCCCATTAACATTCGTCTAAACTGGGATTTCTAAAACCAAATAATTTGTATATAATGTATGCACCAATTGTGGGTAACGAATCACATTCAATGCCTTTCGTTTCCTATGATGAAGGAAACTACCCTATACTTTTTTCCATTTTTTCTTACTTCCCCATTCCGCCTCTCCCGTTCTGCCGCAAGAACACGTTTACGCTTACCTAGGAACTGACGTCGACTGACTGACCGAAAATTACATTTATTCAGACGTTTAGTTGTACCTAACTAACGATAACTTCAAACACATACCAAGAATTACTATAATTTAAACGCTTGAATATGACTTACCATCGATAACGCTCAGTTAACTAAGCTGACATGGCTGCAGAGGATGAGCAATAACAGGTTTATCTATTTTGAACACTCTATGATAGTTGACAGCACCTCCTAGTCGCAAGAAAAACACAAACCCCCTTCTGCCCCGGCCCCCTTTCTACCCTTTGTTCCACTGTTATAAAAAAAATTGGCGGCTCATTTTCCAAATCTATATGGAAATGATTGTACTCGCCCATCGCCTCTTCAGATAAATTGGATTCACCCAACAAGACCTTTTCTCACCTACTGCCATTTTACGTCTTATGAGGTAAGTACTTCTAAACAGGTATGATTCCTCGAATTCAATTTCAGTGATAACGTTGTTTTTCAAACGTGAATGATGAAGAAGAGTATGGAAGGAAGGGTGGCGAAAAACCCGGCGTCAGCGTCAACGTGCTCTTAACGAAAGGTGTCAAGAGTACCACGGCTTAACGTCCCATCCGACGTACGTAGTGTTTCGCTTGAAATGTCCTCCACGCAATACTCGAGTAGAAATCTGAAAATCCTTTAACACCACCAGCATTTGAACCCGAGCCCACATGTTGGGTAGCCAACACTCTAGCCTCCACACGGACACGATCCTACTTCGCCACAGTTATGTCGGTAATTTCGTTTTAGTATTATGCGAAAACTTGGAAGGTTGGCACATGAAGCCACCTGCATCCTTTGCCGTCATGGCACTAAGGACCGATGAAGACTGTCGCGGACGCGACTGAGCAACCGCAGTTGTAGTCAAACTTTTGGAACATAAGCCCAATCGGAATTAATATTTGCGAATAGAATGAAGTTAGGAAACTCATGTCCACGCACACATTGGGCATTCGGAGTGTTTTCTTTCGGGCTCCATGACGAGGTTTTTCCCGTCTGTAGATTCGTATTTAGACCCACCGTTCATATTTAAAAAATACGTGGCTCCTTAGCCGAGCATGTCTATGCGCGGTATTTGCGGTGAGAATCTGGGAGGCTTCGAGTCCGAAGTAATCTCACTCTCTTTCATTTTTGAACGAGACATTCTTGCTCTCGATGTTATCTTTGCAGATAAATCAAGAAAAAGTTCATATTGAATTTTTTAAAGTCATTAAAATGATGTCTCTATCTACACATTTATTTCTGAACCGATCCATTCACGGAGAAAAAATAAGCAGGGAAGGTGGCTGTAGTTGTATCCTCGTGCTCCTTTGGCTAATTACTGTCAAATCTCCGTTGAGTAAAATCCTATTCATGGTAACTATAATTCTCACTGAATAACCAGATACATTTGTATTTAAAATCATTTTGTTATCCGTAGGTTAAGAAAAATTATAGTAATACTGGATCAATAATCATAGTGTTCAAATTTTTTACACTTGGCCTTAAAAAAAAGGCTGGAAATTTGTTCCTCGTGATGAAAAGCACCAACGTTTTCCTTCCAGTGCGTGTGTGAAAAACAATTATCTCTAATGGCCAGGTTTGAAAAAATGGTATATGAACTCTTTCACCTTTATTAGCCCGACGACTATTAATAATTATCAAAAGTGCATGAAGTTCAAATGAATGCTGCTAAATGGCACTGAATGCATTGATGGACTAGTATCCTGAGCTCAGGGAGTTTCCTCACCAAATATGCGCGTGCGCACTCGCGTCGTGTTGAGTCTGCACCAAGCACCCATTTGAGCATGGCTTGCCCCCCCCGCCTACCTCGTCCCCCACGATCACCTCCAAGCGATCGCGTAGACCGAATATGCGGCCTGCACTGTGGGCCGGTGCGATCCCACGGAATCGCACACTTGTAGAGCGGTGAATTCGCCACGGAGATTGCTGTAGCGTTCGGAGCTTCATATCCCATCTCTGTGTGGACAGGTATTTTTTATCTTTCCCTTTGCAAAGGAACACATAGTGTTCTTTTATAATCCATTCATCTTTGGGTGTGCAGTTGCCAACATGCGCATAAGCACGCGCCGCCACTGATAATTATGCACATTTGACCGAGTGGGTATCATCCATTTCTTCAAGTTTTGAATATCTTTTGAATAATCATACCGAAATATATCTATTTGTAATTCTATTGGCTTCGCTTTCTGATTTTACCCCAGTTAACTTTAGAAAACACGATGGACTGCTCATTCACCCCACTTAAACGTCACTAAAAATCACTGGTGAGCGTAATTAATACGTTTAAAGGTATGGGTGACATCTATTTTGCTCATAAGTGTATAATAATTTGTGCTTTGTGCTTTATCATAATTTTAATTTATCAACATAAGTCGTGTGTGGAACGGTGTTAGGACACCAGCCGTTTACACACAGAAGGGAAATGCTCTATCGAAATTTCGCTAGGCATACATTAAAGTCATGCATCGTACAGAGGAAAATTTTCTTTGTATTTTATTGATTTCACGGATTAAGTCTTCCTGCAACGAATCCCATATATTCTATGCATATTAAAGGCGTGGCCGGACGCCTTTAATATGCTTCGGATAATGTAGTAAAAGCACCTGTCTTATACTACATTATCCGAAAATCTTCCCGCAATATGCTGGACGAATCCCAGCTTCTTCAGGGCCCTGCCACTAATATTTCTCATATGTGTTCCCCCGATAAGTTTTAAATTATCACAACTCTTATATACTTGACTTCGTCAGTCGCCTTTATATTTACACCATCTACAGTATAGACATGGGGACTATAAATTGATTGGCTTATATTGATGTGCTGTATCGGAATTCAGTGAACCATTTCTTCACCATTGAAATTAATACCTCAGATTCATGTGTCATCAACGGTTACGAAACGGCACAAAAACTCGCTCGGATTGCAACTTAACATCGCCAATCACTCCTTTAAAGTGGTCATACGTTTGTGCTTATGCTCGAGTGTGAGCAATAGCGGGTCACATCGCGCGAATAGCCTTTTCCTGTCCAAATATTCATGTAAAACGTGATGTAATCGCAAATTTGAGATACCTACATTATCAGTCATCTCACACACTGATTATTTAATCGCCCAGTATCATTCCATGGATTTTATTCACGATTCCTAGCGTGAGGACCTCTTTCGGGCGTCCTGAACGTTCGACGTCACTTGAGCTGGTACGAACACAACGGAATTCAGTGAACCACTTCTTCACCATTGAAAACCTCAGAGTTTCCCTAGTATTTACAAGTCTTTCCAAGGCTTCAGTGACATTTTATTGCGCAAAAATAATATTTATTTAGCACGCGAAATTCCCTTTTTTCCGTAAATGTTAAAGTTCGCAAGGTTGTCTGCTTTCAATGTCTGTCAAACGCAAACTAAACGAGGGAACTTGCTCAAAATTTCAGAGTTGTTTAGTAATAGATGTTAACTAACGGAAATATTGTTGATTTTACATTAACCAAGTGGGAAATTCAAAAAGTCACGGACTAATAAACGACCATCGTATGCAATAAAAATGTATATTGTTATTATTATTACTACAGTATTCTACCGATTAAGGTAGGTTTCCATGGAGTACTAAAGAAGTGATCTGGGAGCCTCCCTTTCCTTCCAGCGCTGCCTTCTTCAATTCACTGTGAGGCCTACTCTCTTTCAATCTATCTAAAAATCCTATTCTTTTCCTTCCCCTCCGTCGTTTCCCTAACATTCTACCATCTAACACCATTTTCAACATTTATTCCCCGCTAAGGATTCGCTCCATCCATACCTTCTGTCTCCTCCGTATCTCATCTAAAAGCTGCCTCTACTCGCCAACCATATCCAGCACTTCGTCGTTTATTTTCTTCTCCGTCCATTTCACCTTCTCCATACCCACATCTCGAATGCCTCCAATCTTCTCTCGTCTTCTTTCCTCAGTGTCCACGTTTCCGCACAGTCGAGTGCTACACTCCAGATGAAACTCTTCCCTAACCTTTTCTTTAAACTCTTACATAACGATCCTTTCAGAAGCTCCTTCCTGTTCATGAACGCCTCCTTCGCTAATGCAATTCTCTTCCTGATGTCCTTACTACTGTATCCGTTTTCCTCTAACGTACTACCTAAATAGTTGTACTGCTCAACCTTATCAAGTTTCTCACCACCCACTTTTATCTAATGTCTCACATTCCTCGCTCGTGATGCTTTACAAAACCGCATAACCTTAGTTTTCCTGTGATTAATCTTCATCCTATACTCCTCGCAACTCTCGTATAACGCATCCACTAGAGCCTGAAGGCCCCTCACTGACTGGCTAATCAGCGCCTGATCATCCGCGAATCTCACTGATTTGAACATCATTCCTCCCACTTTTATTCCAGCTTAAAAATGTATAAGCGGTTTAAAAATAATCATAAGTCAGTAAATGGGAACGGAACTCAAAAATGTTCCTCCAATGAGTTTGAATAATAATTATTCTATTTTCCTTGTTGCTAAAATCGTATTTTTGGGGCCGATTTGAAAAGTGACAAGGCTACCCTCACTACGTAACGGGATTCTTGGTTGCGTAAAATAAGGTATTCAATAGCGACGTCGTTAATAATGGCGATTTTTGGTGTTTTCCAGAAGATTATTCTAATAAAAACATCGATTTCTATGTTTTCAAAGTATGTTTCGCAAATAAATTTTGAATCATTCCACATGAGTTCCAAAGGTTGAATATTTGTCCCATAGCAGTTTCCAATGGAAATCCAAAGCAGTTTAATGTGTGTCACCTATAAGTTAAAAAAATGTACAAATGAGTTGATGGCATGGTAGGACGCTATGATGTCATTAACTGCTGTGTATCTTGTCTAAGCAGTGATCATACTTTCATAGAATAGATGTATTTTGGACATCTAGTAGATATTTAATGTATCCAACACATTGCAGACGTGCTCCAGATATTTAGAAGATATTTTGTGCTATGCGGGTGATATTTTGTGATGTGAGGAAGGAAATGAAAAATATTTATAAAATAGAACCATAAAATGAATGAATAATTTAATAGTGAAGTTTCAGCAGGAGCTAGTATAGTGGATATAAAAATAAAATCCGCCTATTACGCAAATGCTTGAAAATCCGCTGATTCTATTTTACACATACTACTACCCAGACGGCACAGAACCCTCCGTATCTAATTCGTATGTACATAGTACCCATTGACTACGGGGATACTAGGCCGCTCCGTCGCTTTTCGTCAATGGATAATTTCCATTCGCGGCCTGTCGACGAAGCGCGTACGCAGCATGTGAATGTCCGCTATGAAGCACGTACGATAGGATACGAAGCGCGCAGGAACACAGCACTTAGGCTAATCTCAATCGATTGGGTCGAAAATTAGATATATCGTAACTCGCACGATCGAAAAATGTATCGAACGCAACACAATCGATAGCTACCAACCGTAGCGAGAATGTTATGAATCATTATGAATTGTAAGTTCTCAACAGGTAAATAATACTATATCATGGTATTTAGAATTCATGATACAGTATTATTTACCTATTGAGAACTTACAAAACTTATTCGGCCACTTAAATAACTGCAAAAAATGAGATTCTCAAGGCTAATTCACGCATCCCCAGCATCCAGCATTCTTAAGTGGCTCGTACTTACTTGGAAACCTTGAGATGTTAATAAGAGTAAATTCTTATTAATTTTGACACTAAATAAGACATCACATAGCCCACGAGCATTAAAAAGCTTACCCTAAAGCCTGATGAAATAAAATTTTTAAATAAAAATTGCCGATATGAAACAGGATTGCTGACACATCTGCTATTAGTATGATCGAATTCATCAAAATGCAAGCAAAAATTAACGTATAGTTCAGTCTCAGCTACTAAAACTTACCCATATCAGGCGCTAAAGTATTTGAAAAATTATTTGGGATGAGTAAAAGTCTCTAGGTCACTGCAGTAAATGTATCAACCTATTAAAAATATGAAAGTCCTGCCAAATCACCAGCATAAACACTTGTAAAATAAAACATGGTATCTCTTAGATCACACCTCCGATTTTATACTTACTTTGCATGAAGTCACCACCACAAGAAATTTTAAAGAGGCAGGAAAGAAAAAACCCACAGAAACACAATACATATATTATGTATTTTCTATTGTCAACCACAATAATATTTCCAATTTTCTCTTCTATCCCACATCTAATTTAGCGAAACAATTACTCTTATTCTCTTTCGAATAGAAAATTATTTAAAAGAGGACTGGTCGATACATAAAAACTATCTTCAATACTTTCTCCGCTGACCGTCCACTATCACAGCATCAACTTGCACAAATCAAATCCACATCCACAAATTTGTCACTTCTGCCACAATGTCTGTCTTCTTGGCGACAGGTAACAGTGAAGCAACCCATACAAACAAATCTGTGCAGTGGCTGTACTAAAGCTGCACTGTAACTGTGCTAAAAGAGCTGTACTGTGACTCTACTTAAACTGCACTTGAATTGAAACATCGCAGTACAGTTATAGCACGGTCAGAGTGCAGTTGCCATAGCACAGTCACAGTGGAGTTGTCATAGCACAGTCACAGTGGAGTTGCCATAGCACAGTCAGAGTACAGTTGCCTTAGCACAGTCATAGTGCAGTTGCCATAGCACAGCCACAGTGCAGCTGCCATAGCACAGTTTTTACTGTAATACTCGGTCCATGAATCAATAATTGAGTCTTGATGTGGCTATTGCATTCCTTGTATATCTTATTGAAAACAAGAAGCAGAATTAAATCAAGATAGGCCAATTAGCAGAGATATATAGTTCCCTTTTTAGGTGTTTGAAGATTGGTTGCCTGATCCAATCAGAAAACCGCAAAGAGATAACAGTGGCCAAAACGACTACACTCATTCGAATGTTGACTAGTCTAAGGAAAGATAAACCATATTCCTAACAGACACTCACTGAATTTGTTACGTTCCACTTCCTTAATATGAACAAAGTTTATGGTACTAAAAATATTGCTATCGAAGCCCTTAGGTTCTATGAGAAAAATTGACAAATCCTATTCTGCACATCAACGGGCACTCAACATAAAAACCACCACAATTTACTTCAGTGCTATTTGTCTAGTTGCCACAAATATGCCCACCTCGATAGTTTTTGTTGATGAAGTTTCAGTACTAACGCCGTGGAGCACAATAAATGACAATAAGATATGAAAATAAAAGAAATTTATTAAATACAAATATACTCATGATTATAAACATAAAAATGAAAGTCTTGTTAAGGCATGGCCGCTCAATTCATTTGCCTCTTTGGCTTCCTTCCTGAAATTAAAAGGAAAAAACATTACATACTGATATCTAATAAAGTGTTACTTCAAAATTTGACTGTTTAAGTTTGTCTGAATTTAATTTTAGAGAAGTTGAGTACTTACCTCCAGCAGCAGAGTATAAATAAAGATATGTCTTTTTTCAACTCTCTCGTGCTTCGCAAGGAGTAGATTGCGAGTCGTCGAAATCAATCGTGGAAAGTTGATTCATCGCGAACCACACGGATTTCAGCAAAATCGACGATATCACTTCACCCGCAAGAAAAATTCCCGGCTAAGTAGCTAATTTTGATGTAATTGAAGTAAAGTTCACTTCTTCATGTTCTTAGCGTCGATCTTACATCGACGTATCCATCGTACAGCGTAGAATTCAGAGCACGTAAACAAGTAATGTTACAACCGGTTCAACACCAATGCTCTAACAAAGATGGCTGAGTATCGGCGGAAGTTGTTCTTTTGACCATACTTTACCAAAATAATAAGCAAGCTGGAGCTATGCATTGCCGCTGTAATGTCAGCATAAATTTTTATATAATTTACGCATTCATATTCTCATGGAAATGATATTTGATCGTAATATGAAATAATATAGGAAATACTTTCTCCTGTCAATGACTAGTTTAAGTCCAGCCCTGTCGCAGTGGTTTGAGCCATAGTACAGATCCAGTCATGTTACCCAGCCCAGTCACAGTCCACTTTTAGCCACAGTACACTTCCAGTCATGTTTTCCTGCCCTGTCACAGTCCAGTTTGAGCTATAGTACAGTTCCAGTCCAGTTACCCAACCCAGTCACAGTCCAGTTTGAGCCATAGTACAGCTCCAGTCATGTTACCCAGCCCAGTCAAAGTGCAGTCTGAGCTCTAGCACAGTTCAAGCACAGTGATCCAGCACTGTTACAGTACAGTTCTTCTCAAATTCTAGCTGCCATAGTACAGTCTAGTACAGAAAAGTGCACTGTGACTGTGCTAAATACAGAGTTTAGTCCAGTTACAGTGCAGATTTAGTGCAGTCGCAGCACAGATTTTTTTGTATGGGAATGGTACCTTCCTCCAATCTGGGCACCTTCAATTCAGCAAGAATTTTCTCCTCGTCTTCTCGTCCAAGGCCACAGATTATTTTCTGATATCACAATGGTGCGATGTGAAGCTCACACACCTAAAATTAATAAATAATAAAATACCATATAACTTATTAGGTCAAATCATTTCCAATTTTTGGTATTTCTGCATGAGAAATCAAATGACTAGGCTCGTAAATATAGTAAATATTTGTATGCCTGATATTTTTATTGTTTTAAACTATAGCATAAGATAATTTGAAATGATGAAAGCCGACGTGTAATGCACCATAGGGCAAGCTAAGAAGCAATATTCGACCCTATAAACTTGGCAGCTTATTCCTAGTTTCTCCTTTAACCACACGTTTACCGAATGAATTAATACAAAAAAGACAACTAAAATGCAAGAATTTTCAAAAGAATTGCTGCTACAATATTTTCAATCACCATTTTTAGTACTGAATAGTACCATAGTACTGAATAGTTCGGGATGTTGATGCATCAACATCCCGAAGCCACTTCTAACTTAAAATTACATCCAAATAATTACAGCGAGAAAGAGTACACACCTCACAGCTTTTCGTAGGGGTGAAATGTTTTCTTCTTATCGCCCAAATGCACTTCTTCAACTCAGGATCTTTTGGAAAGCTAAAACCTTGAACCATGTCCCGGAGTTTCCATTACGTCATCCCGACAATAAACACACGAAAGGCATTTTTAACAAAAATATCTCACAAACACGTTTCTGAAGCCCAGTGAATGAAATTAAAGAATAAGGGAAACTTCACTATTACCAGACACTCTATTTTTCACAAACTTAACCACAAAAATCTCTGAAATGTGGTAAGACGTTATGTAAACGACGCGATCTCCAACGGCTTGTGCTAGCTTGTGAAGACATGTGATCTTTCTAGGAGGATATGGCACGATGGCACCACCCGCGAAAGAAAATAGTCCCAGACCGAATACAGTTTTATCGATGAGATACAATTTTATCGATGCATATGAATTTGCCAGTCCTCTTGCATCTTTTTTCGTCATTATAGGAAATAAAGAAACAAAACCTTTTTAGTAACTTCCTAAGCGCGATTTTTGTATCTTGATGGTCCACCCTCGTATTCAGGTACTCTTTCTCGCTGTAATTATTTGGATGTAATTTTAAGTTAGAAGTGGCTTCGGGATGTTGATGCATCAACATCCCGAACTATTCAGTACTATGGTACTATTCAGTACTAAAAATGGTGATTGAAAATATTGTAGCAGCAATTCTTTTGAAAATTCTTGCATTTTAGTTGTCTTTTTTGTATTAATTCATTCGGTGAACGTGTGGTTAAAAGGAGAAACTAGGAATAAGCTGCCAAGTTTATAGGGTCGAATATTGCTTCTTAGCTTGCCCTATGGTGTATTACACGTCGGCTTTCATCATTTCAAATTATCTTATGCTATAGTGTAAAACAATAAAAATACCAGGCATACAAATATTTACTATATTTACGAGCCTAGTCATTTGATTTCTCATGCAGAAATACCAAAAATTGGAAATGATTTGACCTAATATGTTACATGGTATTTTATTATTTATTAATTTTAGGTGTGTGAGCTTCACATCGCACCATTGTGATATCAGAAAGTAATCTGTGGCCTTGGACGAGAAGACGAGGAGAAAATTCTTGCTGAATTGAAGGTGCCCAGATTGGAGGAAGGTACCATTGCTTCACTGTTACCTGTCGCCAAGAAGACAGACATTGTGGCAGAAGTGACATATTTGTGGATGTGGATTTGATTTGTGCAAGTTGATGCTGTGATAGTGGACATTCATCGGAGAAAGTATTGAAGATAGTTTTTATGTATCGACCAGTCCTCTTTTAAATAATTTTTTATTCGAAAGAGAATAAGAGTAATTGTTTCGCTAAATTAGATGTGCGATAGAAGAGAAAATTGGAAATATTATTGTGGTTGACAATAGAAAATACATAATACAGACATTGTGGCAGAAGTGACAAATTTGTGGATGTGGATTTGATTTGTGCAAGTTGATGCTGTGATAGTGGACGGTCAGCGGAGAAAGTATTGAAGATAGTTTTTATGTATCGACCAGTCCTCTTTTAAATAATTTTCTATTCGAAAGAGAATAAGAGTAATTGTTTCGCTAAATTAGATGTGGGATAGAAGAGAAAATTGGAAATATTATTGTGGTTGACAATAGAAAATACATAATATATGTATTGTGTTTCTGTGGGTTTTTTCTTTCCTGCCTCTTTAAAATTTCTTGTGGTGGTGACTTCATGCAAAGTAAGTATAAAATCGGAGGTGTGATCTAAGAGATACCATGTTTTATTTTACAAGTGTTTATGCTGGTGATTTGGCAGGACTTTCATATTTTTAATAGGTTGATACATTTACTGCAGTGACCTAGAGACTTTTACTCATCCCAAATAATTTTTCAAATACTTTAGCGCCTGATATGGGTAAGTTTTAGTAGCTGAGACTGAACTATACGTTAATTTTTGCTTGCATTTTGATGAATTCGATCATACTAATAGCAGATGTGTCAGCAATCCTGTTTCATATCGGCAATTTTTATTTAAAAATTTTATTTCATCAGGCTTTAGGGTAAGCTTTTTAATGCTCGTGGGCTATGTGATGTCTTATTTAGTGTCAAAATTAATAAGAATTTACTCTTATTAACATCTCAAGGTTACCAAGTAAGTACGAGCCACTTAAGAATGCTGGATGCTGGGGATGCGTGAATTAGCCTTGAGAATCTCATTTTTTGCAGTTATTTAAGTGGCCGAATAAGTTTTGTAAGTTCTCAATGTGTAAATAATACTATATCAAGAATTCTAATTACCATGAAAAACTCACAACCGACAAAAACTTTGTCGGTCGTGAGTCTTTCATGGTAAATAGAATTCATGATATGGTGTTATTTACCTATTGAGAACTTACAATTCATAATGATTCGTATCAAGGTTCTCGCTACGGTCGGTAGCTATCGATTGTGTTGCGTTCGATACATTTTTCGATCGTGCGAGTTACGATATATCTAATTTCGACCTAATCGATTGAGATTAGCCTGATGCCCCGTTTACACAACGTTCGTCGGGACGTTGATCGCGACTACTGCACGTCTACACGTCTAAGGGTGCGATTCATAGACGACACTGAAATTGCTCACTTTACAAAGTCTCACTTTACGGTAAAGTGAGACTTTAGCTAAAGTTCGTTGCAGAGTCGTTTCAAGGATCTCACTTTATAAAGTGGCACTTTAGCTCCTAAAGTCTCGATCATGCATTGAAATTTTGAGTGTTGGCAATGAACGCTGCGAAAAAGTGAAGAAAAAGATGACACACGATATTAAATGCGTACTTGTTTACATGTTTCTGGCGACTGGGTTTTCATGTTGTATTTTGCTAAGGTTTTATTAAGCTGCATTTTCTCGTTTTCTCATATTATGAGCAAATGTAAATGAATACTGCGTCATTGAAAGCTTTTCTCCACTAGCTTTATTGTACGTTAATGACTGATTTGGCTGAATAAAAGCTCGCTTTTAATTAGCTTCGTGCATTGGTAATGCCCTTCGATGTTTCTAGAGAAGTAAATATTCAAATGATGATATTTTCACGACATTTTATGATCATTTTCTATGATTAACTGCAAACGGTTGTTTGGACTATATGTTAGTCGAAGTTTGATGGTGTAGGTTCATTGAAGGTGGGTGAAATAGTGAAATTCTCTCGCGTTAACTTGAAACTGTACCAATTAATTTGAAGATTTACCGATCAGTGGTTGTCTCAGTTGGACGTATATTATGAATGATGTATGGGCGTTTGTTGAATTCTTTTGAGCTTACCAGTATTTTAATTCTTGGAATGTTAACCTAAGGGGTTATATATTTAGAGAAATGTACTTTCAATAATACCTACATCATCAAAACCAATGAATGAATGGCCACGCAATGAAACATTTTGAATGTGAAAATGGATTTATATCAATAAATATCTCTTTGTCTACTTCAAATGATGCCTCGACATGTGAATACCTAACCCGAGTATCCATTCACGAATTTCGTAGTAAAAAATTTCAATGAAGTCTGTGATGCTGTGTAAATAAAATTTCATAACAATCCTACATCCTCGAGAAAACATCGCTTTGCTGCAGATAATATGATTATGAAGGAAAGTGTGTTTTACTTTTTATTGCTGCCTTTCATGACGAGATCTTATATCATCATTATAAACATTCAAATGCATAGACGAAAAACGAATCAGAAACTCGACTCTATAGTTTCAAAATCACAGAAACATGTTAAACGCGATATGGAGGCATACGACAAGAGTACATTAAGCAATATTGAATGAAAACACTTAAAATACAATGCAAGGTATAGAAGCTAGCATTTGGCTGGCCAAACGACATGAAAATCAAGTCTTAGCGTACGAAGGCTATTGACGCCAATGTAAACAGAATTTTGCTATCATATTCAAGTATCTTTAACGAAAATTCTAGAATATGAACGTATAAATAACCTAAGAATTTAACAATTAACTTGTATATAAAATCAACATAAATTATGCCAACCTGTTCAACCACTTACTGTGTTGTAATTATCACACGACCGATAGAGTTAAATTTCAAAATATAAGAATTGGGTCATCTCCATCAATACCGACTCGATATATATTCAGGGAAAAGACATATATTACTTGTCTGGTTATTTCTTGAAACGCGCCAGTTTGCTGCTGTGTTCTCACCAAAAAATTAGTTCATATTCATTTCCGTAACCCAAATATCTTCATATTTCAACTTCAATAACAGCCGGTGCAGCCATATTTATTCATCCGTAAAGGACACTTTAGCCCTAAAGTGAGCTCCGGTTGGGCACTTTACGGTAAAGTGACGATTCGGCCATTTTTCCTCTAAAGTGGCGTTTATGAAACGGAAAAAGCAGACTTTAGCCCGGCTAAAGTATACTTTAGCCTAAAGTGCCGTCTATGAATCGCACCCTAAGTTACCATCGTAACTCAGTGCTGCCGTCGTTGGGGAATTGTTTAATAACAAGTGACTGCAAGTGACCACGCGGAGGTAAATTTAAATCTAGAAAGATAGTTTGTGAATGATATTAACGATTTCATGTTGTAAAACTGCAACTGTGTATATATACCTGTAATAATATTTTAAAGGAAAATCGCCTATGCTGTGAATATTTGTGAATGGCCTTCCATTGATTGACAATTATTTCTAAATTTTCATTTTAGTTTTGTGTTGTCGAAACCGCCATGGACTTCGGTAACGTTATAGCGGCAATAGCTGCTTACCAAAGGTATCTTATGATACGGAACCAGAGGCAAAATATGGAAAGGGAAATTGCTCGCTTGGAGCGGTTAATTGCCGTGAATTTTAGGCGACGAAGAGCCCTGAGAAGAGCTTGGGTTTATATTCGAGCCCAAGCGGTATGGGAGAGAGACGTCCCTGCTTGGCCGGAGGATAGATTTCTCCAGACATTTCGTGTCTCTAGGGGCATATTTGACATGCTATGCCGGGAACTGGCACCGTTCATCGGTCGACAGGATACGGCAATGAGGTCTGCCGTGCCAGTGGCGAAGAGGGTCGCTGTAGCCCTCTTCTATTTAAAATCTGGGGCTGATTTTGGAGTGGTAGGTCTTGCTTTCGGCGTGGGGAAAGCTACTGTCCACGTCATTGTTAGGGACTTCTGTAGAGCTGTCCTTGACAGGTATTTCATGGAATCTATAGTGTTCCCGTCGACGGAGGAGGAAATGGCCGCCAAGGAGAACTGCTTCCGCACCCGGTGGAACTTTCCAGGAACCATCGGTGCCATTGACGGGTGCCATATACCTATTAAGACCCCAATCCACGGAGGAGCTGATTATTTCAATTACAAAGGGTGGCACTCGGTCATCCTTTTGGCTGTAGTGGACAGTCAGTATAGGTAAGTAGTCATTAATGGTTAAAAATAATGTTATATACTTCACTCTGACCACGTATAAATATATTCAAAAATATTTTATTTTCTGCAGGTTCATTTACTGCAATAGTGGCTATCCGGGGAGGGTCCATGATGCTGGTGCGCTGCGGGCTAGTGCCTTGTGGGATGTCATCACTAATGGCGGCTTACCTGTGAAGTACCATTTAATTGGTGACGGGGCTTTCCCCCTGGGAGCCAACATGATGAAGCCTTTCCCGAGGCCAAATGGACCCCACGAAGAGCATTTTAACTACCGGTGGGTTTCCTGTTTTATACCCATCATGAAGTCATAATCATGTTATCCTCTGAATTTTAATTTATTGTAACCTCTTACAGACTCTCTAGGGCCCGGATGGTAGTGGAGAATGCTTTTGGGCGCCTCAAGGGCAGATGGCGAGTCCTCCTTAAAGCCTCTGAAGTGGACGTTGCAAGGCTAGTGGAAGTGATAAATACCTGCTGCATCCTACACAACATCTGTGAGGAAAATAGGGAAGTGTTCTGGGCGGATTGGCTCGAAGAAGCAAATGCTGCTGAGAATATGTTTCCGCAACCCCAAGATGAAGCTGGTGGGGACAATTTTTTTGATGGGGAAGAGAAGAGAGAAGTTCTCGCGCAGCAACTTTATGATGCTGTTCAATAATTCGACGAAATCCTCAACTCATAAACCAGTCCTTTTCAGGACTTCCAATTACTCAAGGGTGATTGTTCTCCATGACAAAGCTTTCCTTACAACCCTGTTCCTACCTGAAGGAAAACAGCCAAAAGTTATGCCCTTCATTTCTAACCTTGCTGTAAAACCCGCCAGCAGGCACTGTATTTAAGCAATTCTATCATAATTACATAGACCCTTTCCCAAGTACTAACGGAAGAATAGAGCAGAAATGAGTTTTGCATAAGTAAATTATCACTAGCACTAACATTTTACATTAGTACCTAGCTCATAATCAACAGTAACCAGTTCATGTAAAGTTATAACATAGTACTGCAATTATGTGATCCCTCATGGGCCTTTCCCCTCACTCGCGAACCCCGCTGTGAGAATGGACCATCCTTCAACCATTTCCTAACCCTTACATACTCACTCACTTTTAGGAGGCCTGTCAACTGTGGTAACTAGATCACTCTTACCTTAGGAAATTGTTACAGCAGAAACAAACCTAATGAAACACCTTCAATAAAAAAATCATTATGCCTCACGAACCGCTGAGCTACACAAGCAAAAGATATGAATTAAATATTCTCATCGAATTATTAGAAGGAAAACTAGCACTGTTGGGGAGGAATGGGTTGAAAAGCAACTGAGACACAATAAAATTCAGTTTTTCAATTTTTATTTCAGGTTTTTGGGATGCAACACAACAATTTTCCTAATACATAGACTGGCAGTTGGAGAGATGGTGGAGCTGGTGGTTGTTGGGGAGATGGTGGGGCTGGTGGTTGTTGGGGAGATGGTGGGGCTTGGGGTTGGTATGTGAATAGAGCGGCTTGGGGTTGGTGTGGGCATGGGGGGGCTGGGGGTTGGTATGAGAATAGAGCGGCTTGGGGTTGGTGTGGGAGGGCTTGGGGTTGGCATGGGAATAGAGCGGCTTGGGGTTGGTATGAGAATAGAGCGGCTTGGGGTTGGTGTGGGAGGGCTGGGGGTTGGTGTGGGAATAGAGCGGCTTGGGGTTGGTATGAGAATAGAGCGGCTTGGGGTTGGTGTGGGAGGGCTGGGGGTTGGTGTGGGAGGGCTTGGGGTTGGCATGGGAATAGAGCGGCTTGGGGTTGGTGTGGGAGGGCTGGGGGTTGGTGTGGGAATAGAGCGGCTTGGGGTTGGTATGAGAATAGAGCGGCTTGGGGTTGGTGTGGGCATGGGAGGGCTGGGGGTTGGTGTGGGAATGGGGGGGCTAGGAGAAGGTATGGAAATTGGGGGGCTTGGATAAGGAGGGGAGATGTTGGCATTAGGGTGGCACAATGGGAGAGGGTAGTTGGAGGGAGGTCCTCTCACCACCGACTCCACAAGCATTCTCATGTAGTCCAGGGCCCTCTCCTCCCTTTCCTCCTGCCTCCTCAGCATCCCCATGTAGTCTTCATGGGAAGACCTTAGGTATGCTATAATGTCCCCTTCACTCCTCCTCTTCCTTCGCGATAGTAATGGAGTGGCTGGAGCGGCTGGGGTGGATGGGCCAGCTGAGGTGGATAGACCCCCACCATCACCCGAGATCACTTGTCTGCAACACAATATTAAGGAAGCATTACTTGTCAAACAATGGAATAGGAATCGTGCCAGTTATTTAGAACTTCTATGATATCAAATGGGAAAACACAGGGAACCGATTGAGGACTCCATTCCCTATGGTCCTTAAGAAACTAAACAGCAAATGGGTTACCAAGTTACGGTGATTCTGTGCAATGCCAGGTTACACTCATTCAAACAAGCATTCACTTACATTAGTTAGATGATTTGCATCTTTCAATTATGCCTTAGCTCACAGCAACAAACTTATTCACATTACATATTTATCATCATATAATATTGTTTAAAAGGAATGAAAAGCTACCACGGAGAGATATCTCTAAGCAACATTAAATTGATTACGTGATTGAAGCACAAGTTACATTCTATGAGTTAGTACTTACGATGATATTAGGGAGTCCATCCTTGCCTCAGGAGTCCCCGCCGGAGCAGTGGCATAAAGTTTATGGAGTACATCCCAATGCACCCACTCCGGCGGAGAGTCCCCTGACCGCATCCCCCGCTTCAACCCTAGGTACCTCCGCCTAAGGTTATTAACCTTGTCTTTGACCTGGCTAGCAGACCTAGGGTATCCTAGGGTTGACAGCCGCTCCGCCAGCTCCACCCACACTCCCACATGACTCCTCTGATTGCTCTGCAACCTATTCAAAGTAAAGGAAGTGATCAACTACTTTGCAACAACTGACTTAAAATAGTATTTCTTATGATAAGAGGGAAAATGTACCATTGTTATTGCCCAAACTCATCCACAAAGTTATGGAAATTCAGCATTTACAAGAGATGAGCCATTAACATAAGCAAGGCAAGGGCCCCAGAAACCTTTTGCTCTCAATAGGATATTCTGATTAGAAGTTTTCCGATACGAGGAGAACTTAATTTAAATCATTTCATTAGAATGGAAATTTCTGTTCCAATACTAGTTAGGAAGGAAAGAAATTTCAAAGCCTATGCAGCAACTAGGAAGTCATAACAGTGACACCAAAAATAAAGGAAGAGGAACGAGGAAAAAGATGAAACCCATGATAGTTGAGTGTAGGAACGTAATTACTTTCAGGATACACATAATTCACGTAGGCACATCTGGACAGCGTAAGAACCTACACTTCAGCGTTTAATTAGAACACGAAAGATAAACACTACTACGCTTTGCTATTCACCAAGACATTTTACGAAGGGTAGATCACACGGTAACCTTTTACGTATGAATCCATGCGTTATGAACGCGTAATCAATCCCGAATATCAATGAGGCACTCAGCATTTTACGGTTTGATGACCTAAGACTTTCAAATGAATTGAGTAATTCTATCCACTTGTACAACATTTTATCACACATTTGTTACAAGTGGTAAATGATTTTCCGAACAACCATCAGAGCATTCTACATGCAAGCACCATACCTCAAATTAGTATTTTAAAAAACGACACGATGTGCTCAACACAATTTGTCGTAAGTAGCGATTAAAATTACTTGATTTCGGAAAAATAAAGTCACTAAATACCCACAAATATTGCACAATAAACTCACCTTCTTTGAATATCGTCATCAGAGAAGATAGCGAGTAGCACCTCCACCTCTTCTTCCGAAAAAATCTTGCCTTTATCACCATCCATTTTTTTCTTACTCCTAAATTTTTCTCACAGGGCATAAATATATTAATACTGTAAAAGATGACTTACTTTTGAAATTAGAATATTTTATTCTTTTATTAATCTGTTCTGGGTACGATGTTTCCGCCCAATTAAAGTGAATGAATTACGTTAAAGCTTGTCTTGCCTTTGTTCTTTGTTTTGTTAAAGCTTGTCCTTTGTTCAAAATCGCGCGTCAATTTAATCCGCTAGAGGAAGCGGAAAGCGGAAGCTTCATTTCCTTACTCTTTTTTCTTGGCGCACTAGCGCTAACCATCGTAAGTTCGGCAGTGTTAGGTACTAAGGCCTACGATGGTAACTCTGCGCGTCTACACGACGTTTTGAGGTTACGATCGTACGGATCAACGTCCCGACGATCGTTGTGTAAACGGGGCACGAGTGCCGTGTTCCTGCGCGCTTCGTATCCAATCGTACGTGCTTAGTAGCGGACATTCACATGCTGTGTACGCGCTTCGTCGACAGGCCGCGAATGGAAATTATCCATTGACGAAAAGCGACGGAGCGGCCTAGTATCCCCGTAGTCAATGGGTACTATGTACATACGAATTAGATACGGAGGGTTCTGTGCCGTCTGGGTAGTAGTATGTGTAAAATAGAATCAGCGGATTTTCAAGCATTTGCGTAATAGGCGGATTTTATTTTTATATCCACTATACTAGCTCCTGCTGAAACTTCACTATTAAATTATTCATTCATTTTATGGTTCTATTTTATAAATATTTTTCATTTCCTTCCTCACATCACAAAATATCACCCGCATAGCACAAAATATCTTCTAAATATCTGGAGCACGTCTGCAATGTGTTGGATACATTAAATATCTACTAGATGTCCAAAATACATCTATTCTATGAAAGTATGATCACTGCTTAGACAAGATACACAGCAGTTAATGACATCATAGCGTCCTACCATGCCATCAACTCATTTGTACATTTTTTTAACTTATAGGTGACACACATTAAACTGCTTTGGATTTCCATTGGAAACTGCTATGGGACAAATATTCAACCTTTGGAACTCATGTGGAATGATTCAAAATTTATTTGCGAAACATACTTTGAAAACATAGAAATCGATGTTTTTATTAGAATAATCTTCTGGAAAACACCAAAAATCGCCATTATTAACGACGTCGCTATTGAATACCTTATTTTACGCAACCAAGAATCCCGTTACGTAGTGAGGGTAGCCTTGTCACTTTTCAAATCGGCCCCAAAAATACGATTTTAGCAACAAGGAAAATAGAATAATTATTATTCAAACTCATTGGAGGAACATTTTTGAGTTCCGTTCCCATTTACTGACTTATGATTATTTTTAAACCGCTTATACATTTGCTTGAGAATGATGAAATGAGGTTTGGTTACAAAATTAGGGCATTATAAGGAAAACTTTTGAAGCAACAATCCTCATGCTGAGATATGTAGCCTGACCTTCAATCTAACAGAAATTCTACCGACGTTTATCTTACTTGCAATCATCTTAATGCCTCCTTTCTTCATTCTTGAAAATTACGCTTTAAGTTTGCCAGAAAAGCATGTCTACTCTAGTTATTTCGTTAAAATGAATTCAGTATTTTCATATCGGAGTATAATCTCGCAAATCCCAGATGATATCGCACACCGTTTATATCAGGCAGGTGTCGCGTTATGTCTCCATTCCTCCATGAAATGAAAACCACAGCTGCCGCTTTTGTCATCTTGATTAGACAACTTCTCCCCACATAACATGCCTTCCGTATCTTCTCTGACATTTAAAGGCAGTTTTATAAGGTCAAATTCCAAAAAGGAACACCTTATTAAGCCACTATAGGTCTGCTATGTCAGCCCAGCGTATTCCGCAGTAAATGTCAAGGGGATCATATCCGCTGGTACCCTTCTTGAAACGCATTTTTTCACGTCTTCTGCAATACGGAAGAGGTGACACTCATAACCCACCACTATCTCCGATATAAGGGTGGATACTGGCTAGTGGTAAAAACTTTTACGAAGGCGAACGAATCTTTTTCAGAAAATATTGTTTTTAAATTCATTGGTCCAAGTAATATATATCCATATTATAGCTAATGACGCAATAACGAATTTCATTAAAAATTCAGAACCAATACACATAAAAGATTATAAACGATCAAATCATTTGGCAACTTGGACAGGAACTTTGACTCTTTCCTTAATTACTACCTTGATTGACCTCTTTCGGGAAATAGTGAGAGAGCATCGATGATAAAAGAAAGTCTGCAAGAATAGTTTAATTTTTCATCCTCATAAATTTTCACAAACTTAATAAGTACTCAAATTTACACAAGTTTAATAAAATAAGAATAGGGAAGAAGAGTTTTTTAATATTCAAAATAATATTCGTAATTTATAGCTACTGTGTAAGTACATACGAATTAGACACGGAGGGTTCTGTGCCGTCTGGGAATTATGTCACCAGAGAGTTAAGTTCCACAAATTAGAAATTCTGTTAAACATTTTATGCTAATCACCAAAAATCCACTTGAAATCAACGTGGGTCACACCACTCAATATCCACCACCACCATATATCCATGAGTCAACGTGGATTCCGCTACCCATTTCTCGCTGGGATGATACCATATGTACGAGTATACCTCCTGATATGACATACGACACTAATAGCCGACTTAAAAAGTGTCCATTTGAGGGAAAATTTGGCTTTCCAGAGGCAAAGAACTGCGAGATTTGCGGCTATTACCTCCAGTATCCCTGTAAGTTGCCCAACTTGACTTGAGCTGTTGCTGGCGAGTTTCTGATCATCCTTCTTCCCAATACTCCGTTTGCAATTGGCTGGCGTGGTGCTCAGCGGAAAGAGGTCCTCCACTAGATAAACCTTCCAGAATTTCTTTTCGTCACAAATGATTACCGAGATAAAAATGAAACAATTTTTTAATGCAACCGATTATAACAATTGTAAGATTTAGCGCCAAAACTTTTACGTCTTCGGGTTAGTTGATTATTCTGTGGAAAGTCGTGAATTCAGGTACTACCCATGATGCACCTGTAAAGACCCGCCAAAAAGCAAAACTTTCAAAAAATAGCGTGTTGACGATCGTTTTAGCCCTTTCGCTGCTACAAGCGGGAATACCCGCAAAAAAAATTATGTTTATTGCCTGCGACATGCGGGGATATTCCACGACTTTCAAAAAACTTTTCCTTTCAACACGACATGCGGGTAAATATCTACGTTTTCGAAAAACCCTCCCTTCGGTCGTAGGTGCTGTCATCTGCTCGAAATTCTAGCGGAACTACGTCGATTCGTGCGGCGACATTCAGCGACGTCAAATGAATGATTCAATTCATTTTTTTCTGGATAATAGGCAAAATAATGGTACCGATGAAAAATCTATTGAAGCAGCAAAAGGGTTAGGCTTCTCGCTAGTAAAGAGAGGTATTGTATCAGCTGTGATTTATGTTTGATACGCAGTGGAATGAGTATAATGTGCAGCCATTGTTCTTTTCCCGATTCCCATGTAGACAGGGGTGCCGAATTACAAAAAATATTGGGGGGGCCCAAACCGGGGATCATGCCCTGGGAAATTTTAAATGTGGTGAGTTTTAAGTTTTTTCAGCATTTTAGAAGAGCCATATGATCAACATTAGGACCCTGATAACTCGAATCTCGTTATCTGGACATTCCGGGGAAAATTGACAAGCCTGACACATTTTTCCTCACACCAATAACGAATTTTTGAGGGGGCTCGGGGCCCCTCAGGCCCCACGGAGTCGGCGCCACTGCATGTAGATCCATGAGGTAATGAGAATTTTAATTCCTATGCCATTTTCTTCTTTAAACGTTGACGTTCAGTATAGGATCTGTGAATTTTTCTTTTACTTCTCCCAGAAAGAGAATTATCAATTCTTGTTTGTGAAACGTATAGCTTCCCGGTTATGATTTTCTTTTCCTAACAAGCAATGCTGAAATTTCAATTAATAATGCAATTCGATTAGAAAAATTGGGCTTGAAGTGCAAGAATAAGTGCCCATAGTATCATATAGCAACATGAAAGGAAATGAAATATGTGAACAGTAACAATGCTTCGTGGTGCGACACAGAAATAACATAATTGAAAGTAAGCTTCTGTGTGAAAAATGGGAAAACATGAGATGCATCGCTGAAAAAAATTTCGAGTAAAAGTAAAATTTTCAGTTAAATTACGCAAATAACACGCTTATTTATATAGAGTGGGAAAAATTACAAAAAAAGTGCCTCAAGCAAGATTTGATCCTAGGACCATGGAGTCCTACCCGTTGTCAAAAAACTTATCTATACATTACTAATATGTTCTCACCAGTTGAGCCTTAGTTCTAATGTTAACCCAAGAAAACAACTGACTCCATGAATGGGAGGTTTCTTCCACCAAGGCAAAGTGTTGGTGTTACATTGCATCGGAAAACTGCTCTTATTGGTCCATTGATCTAGTTAGTTCAATGTAAGCTGCACCAATCTCGATACATAAGCTATCCT